>NW_017731986.1:122382-193157 GCF_001890085.2 Hipposideros armiger
TTGCCTGGCATTTGTCATTAAATTGTGTTCTTCCTCTCCAACATGAGCTCATGGGTATTATATTCCTTGAGTCCTTGTATAATTGAGATTCTGCTGCCTTTATAATTTTAAAACTATTGGGCTGAAAATAACCTTCTTTGAATATATTATTTTTCTCTATATATATTGTTTCATCTGTTTGAAAATTGTTATAGAGATTTCAGAACCCAGGCCAAATATTCCCTATTTATAGTGGATTTCTTTTGTTCTGGACTCCATTTTCTATACTTTAAATTCAGTATTTTAAGCCATGTTAGGTGTTTGTCTATATGAATGTGTACTTTTTACTTTCAATATATGTATTCATTTAATTCAACTCAAAAAAAGATTCCTTCATATATTGGAATTTTGTTTTTCCATTAGTGGAGCTCTCTACTTTAGAAAGACCAATTATCAGAATCTTTTATATTCTTGTCTATTCTGTATATGCACTAATTTATCTATTTAATAATTGTAATATCTTTTTCTTTTTATTCTTCATTCACTATAACTATTTTAGCATTCCCCTCCCCAATCTCAATGATGTGATTATCATCACATCTATTACATTTATAATTTATGTATTATGTGTTAGTTGTGTAATCCTGTCTCCTTGACCTTTGGTTTGTTTTCTTAACTCTTCAAATTTCAGTTTTGCCTCATGAACTTGTTTTTTGACTTATCTCATAATTTTATCTTATAATACAAACCACACAGTAAATTTTAGTGTATTCCCTAGCTACTTTTTCTTCTACATTGATTCTCCACCATCTTTTGTGTGCTACATACTTAAAATTCTCCCCCTATGTTATGTTATGTTAGCATGGGTTACTTTATGTTTAATTTCATTTTCCTCCATGGAGTTTTCTCTGACATTCAATTTGATGCAATATTAGAGAGATGAATTTTCCTTGATGCTGCTATGTGTGTGTGTGTGTGTGTGTGTGTGTGTGTGTGTGTGTGTGTGTATTCAGAGAGGACTATTCAGAAATGTCTTATCATTTAAAGACTAATATTCAATTAATGAAAGTTACAAGCAAATTATTTATTCATTACACTTTTAAATTTAGTATACAATTTATGCTATTCTATTTACATGTAAAGTAAACATTAAGAAAATTCCATTTAGGAGTACTTTGGATAACACGAAGTCCATTTATAAACTTAATTAAACTTCGTATATTTTAACTGCATTTTCAATTTTAACATATCGGGTTGTCGGAAAAGTTATGACATATATTTTCTATGTTTTTCATTGCAAAAATGCATCATGACTTTTCCGACAACCCAATATTATATTTATTTTTAGTTTTACTTCCATGTTTTAATTAACATAGAAATACAATATTCCTGATTAGTCAAATAACATTTATAAGTCTAATAAATTAAACTTATATATTATAAAGTATTTGTTTTATATTTCCATATATTGGAAAAATTAGATTTTAGGTATCATCATTAAGTTACCCTAGTTGAGTGTATATTTAAAATTGAAATGACAATTTTTACACATTCTCTATTAAGTAAAATTACCTTAAATATTATATATATATTCAGAATACCAAAATGTACATACTCCTTAATATAAAAGTTAAATTTATAGCTTTTGCTCTCTCAAAAATATAGATTTGAAATTTCTAAATCCTCCCAAGGGTACAGAGATACAGAAAGAGAGCTATATTTCTAAATCTCCCCAAGAATTAATTATGGTTGCAATATTAGTTGATTCCAAGTTGCATATAGACTATCTATTATAGTGATAAGTACTTGTTGGTAACATTGATAATACATATCAAATTATACTCATAGGCTTAAGGTGTTGGTCTTGCAGCCCTTCACACCAGATAGTTTATATTTCTGTTGAACTATTACACCTGGAATATACATGAGCCCTGATCACTTGATTGGATTCTCTCTTCTGTTCCTAATATATGTGAATACAATTCTATCTAACAGTAAAGAAATTTAAGCCTGAAGGAAATCTTATGTTTTCATATTCTTAGGAAATCACTACTTTAAATTTTTAAATTACACATAAATCAGTTCAGCATATCTCTTATACCTATTACAATTCTCAATACATCTAAATGTCTACTGCATAAATATCTTTGTTTTTTCAATTAAAGCTTATTGGGATGACAATTGTTAGTAAAGTTACATAGGTTTCAAGTGTACAATTCTGCAATACGTCACCTATATATCACATTGTGTGCTCACCACCCAGAGTCGGTTCTCCTTCCATCACCATATATTTGATCCCTTTTACCCTCATCTACCAGCCTCCTCCCCTCTTACCCTCTGGTCACCACTAAACATTTGTCTGTGTCTATAAACACATAGGACTAAACCTGTTAAAGTACTAAACTTGCTAAAGATTTATTTTGTATTATGTGTAAACTATAAGACATGTGGGTTATTATCTCTTCCCTCTAGTTTACTTATCTAAACATGTAGCGATTACATCAGATAGCTGATTTTCTGACTGCTTTCAATGGAGCCTCATGTTCTTTCAAAAGTGCCTCATGGGTTACTGTAAAGTACTGATCATAGAAATGAAGATTTCTGAGTCCAAATCAGAATTGTACACCTGAAACTTATATAACTTTACTAACAAATGTCACCCCATAAACTTTAAAAAAATATATATTTTTGAGTCCAAATCCTTGTCCAAATAGAAATACTAACTTTTAGTTTGCTTTACATATTAGCTGTACATGTAACAGTACATCCTTAGAAAAGTTAGGTCATTAATAATAGCTATAAACCACTGAATCTCATGGGTAAAACAGGACTAATATTTTATATGAATTAGTATGAGAGGATTATTTAAGTTCTGGAAAATCTACTTCCACCTCAGTATAATATACATAGAAAAGATACAAGCTAGCTTATAAGTGGAACACATCTTCTATAGTTATGTAATGTGACACTGGAAAAATATATTTAAGTATGAGCATTTCATATTACAATAAACTTTCCTGGCAGGCTTTTTCTTTTTTTTTTTTTTTTTATAAAGTCATGAATTTAAAGAAAGGCAGCTTTAGGAAACGATGCCCTTATGGCCCTCATGAGTTAAAACTTTTCTAAAGGGAAAAGGAAACACATGAGGAAAATTTGACTCTACATTTGTAATAGGGAAACCTTTTTTTGTAAATGTGAACTCTTCAGTGGGAATTCATTAGTGTAATGATTCGGCATAGATAATGTGCAATTTGAAAACATGAGGCCTTTGATCCCTAACCTTTCGAATATCTCTTAGAACATCTGCAGATTTTTAGTCTATTAATGTGTCATCCCATCGCCCCCCTCCCCCCAGATTCCTTTTTATTTTAGCTTTAGATGGCACATAAAATAGAAAACAGAAACATGAAATTTTAGACAGTAATGCTTTATATTAATCAAAAATTTCTCGTTAGGAAAAATAATTTACAGTTAATAGAGCTAAGTTTGAATCTTGGGCTTACCATAAATAGCATTATGAATTTTGTCACATCTCTTAGATTCTCTGAGATTCATCTAAGAATTGGAAAGAAGATAATGTCTATCTCATAGCTTGCTGTGAACACTGGTACAGATAATATGGTACAGGTATATTAACCTTAATGACTGCCTCAGCTTGACTAAACTTTAGACATGCTTCTTCCTGACTGTTAGCCCTTGACCTCACACTTACAGAATCTAGATGACTTAACCACAGCTGTTCCTCCTCCCTTTTCTTAGAGCATTTATTTTAGAAAATTTGTAATTGCAAATTCTTTTCTGCCCCTTTAAGATGTGAATCTTCTTAAAAACTCTTTGATAGTTTTACAACCCAGGGCTATCACTTTGAAGGACCTGAGAGCCATCCATCTAAACTATTATAAGCAAAAGAGATATCACCCCTAACTTCCAGGAGCATAAATTCAGAGGGGCTGTTGCTGTAAGTTGTAAAATGACCTCATGTCATGAAGATAAGAGGAAGTTTACTTTTTCTTTGAGTAAGGCCTATAGGAAACACAGATGACCTCTGATCCTTCACCCCATCCCAGCTTTAAAAATCTCTCCAGCCCCTAGTTTCAGTGGGTTGAGTTCAGACTGAGTTTCTGTCCCTCCCCTATTGTAGTACTCCCTGAATATTCTTCCTCACCTCTTGAACTCTGCCCAGTGAAATTTCTGCTTTGAGAATACCTACATTACCAGTCCACTTTCGTGAATCTCTATTAAAGCTCAGTTTGCTTTGTCTATGCAAAAAAACAAAGCTATAAGTTCATAACATATATTGTTTTTATAAATATATAGTGAAGTAATTTATGTAAGAGTGTTTTAGAGAGGTTTGTTAGTTTCCACTTGTTTCTTTGGATATAAACTAATAATAATCCAGAAAGTCAAATCAGTAAACCATTGTTTAAGGTGGACATACTTTTTAGAATGAATAAGAATCTTAACCTTTAGTCATAAGAATATAACCCAAAAGGCAGAAATCTGAGATGATGGGCTGCCAAGCATTCAAATGCACTTGTTTGCTGTTTGAAAGATTGTTTGCATAAATGCATTACTTCTTGGACTTGACTTTACAGGGACTCAATCATTCATATCATTATCATCATTCTCCTCCTCCTCTTCTACATCATCATTGTCTTCATGCAACAGCATATTCAACTATTAGTCTAACAATTCTATTTTTTAACTGTATGCCTTATTTAGTCTTGCTTAGGAAGTAAATTATAAAATATTATTTATGTATGAATATTACAATTCCCCATTAACAAGAGGTTTACTCACACAAAAAGGATGACATGACTCGGTGTATGTGGGTGGATAAGGACAGAAAGCCATCGGAAGCTCGGTGTTTTTTTTAAGGTTGGAAACAGATAAGGCCATACTGACCAAGATAGTCACAGGAGGAGGATGCAAGGAAGAAGATACTAACATAAGAGTTGCCACTATAAGAAAATACAGATATTAAATGAGAACTGACAAGCACATCAAGGATTTAATTGGAAGAGACAATTGCTTACTTATAAAACCAGCCAGAGGATGTGGACCATCATGTTCTTTTGCCTTAACTCATACTCAGGCTTTCTTTTAGAAAGATGTAGAAGGTGAGAAAACTCAAAATCGTCTTGGAATCTGCATTGGAAACTCTGATAAGGGGACTGAGGTTTTTTGACATTTAGCAGAGCAGGAGAATATGAACAATGTAGTCATAAATTCGCATACTTCAAGAAGACCATTTGAAAGGCATATAAGTAAATACACCTGAGTGATGTTATACCTTTTGTTCAGTAATATTGTATGCTTCTCACATTAGTTTGAGACTACTTTCTTTCTTCTGACATATAACAACCTTAATATGGGGAAAGGAATTGATACCAGAGTAGTTAAAAGATTTGTGAAAGTAGCAAAAAATGGCGGCATCTGACTATAGAATTTTCAGAAAGAAAGAAAAGGGGAAAACAGAGATGAGAAAATATTTTTAAATAGATAAAATATTTCCACCGTTCTCAAATATTCAGCTTCAGAATGATATGACCAGTTGGGTGCATGGTCAGTAAGAAAAATGGCATGTACTTCAGAAAGGTCATACTCATAAGTAAGTAAACCTTGGTAAAAGAACTCAAGGTTTCCAACTAAGGAAAAATAACATTAATTGGCAAACAAAAATAGGTCAATTTCAAAGACAGAACATTTGTGTCAGAATGGAATGAAATTTCCAACAAAAATCCTGGATCCTTCAGTGAATCCTAAAAGCCCATAGAGGCATGCTTTAAAGATTTGCCATAAAGTATTTATCAACTTTTCACAGAAATTATATTCTCTGACCAAATGTAATGTCAAGGCAGAAGTAAAATATTTCCAGACAAACAAAAATATATATATATATATATTAATAATAACCTTTTCTTTGGAAGAATTGATTGTAGTTATATTTTCATAAAACACTTGAAAATATAAAAATAAATCTCAATTCAAAGGCATATTCAAAAATTTCCCACTGAATATTAATTTTTTTGTTCAGTGAGAAAGCACCACTTCATTATGTTCTATTGTCTTGTATAGATGTATCACATTTTTTTCTTTATCCATTAAGCACTTGGTGGATGGACATTTGGGTTTTTGCACATTTTGGAGACTGTGAATAATGCTGATATGAACATTCATGTACACCTTTTTTTCAGTGTGCATGCATGTTGTTATGCTTGGGTATATAGCTAAAAGTACAATCAATAGGTCATATTGTAATTCTAAGTTTAACTTTGGGAGGAACTGCTAAACTTTTTCCAAAGTGTCCATACCAGTTACAAGTCTACAACAATGTAGAAGAGTTCTAAATTTCCACATCTTTGTCAACACTTTTAATTGTCTGTCTTTTAGATTATAGTCAGTCTAGTGGATGTGAAGTGGTTTTAATCCACAGTTTCCTTACCACTGATAATACTGAACATCTTTTCATGTGCTCAATGGTCGTTTGTATGTTGTAATGTCTTCCATGGCAAAAAGTTTATCCAAATTTTTGCTCAATTTATAACTGTGTTATTTGTCTTTATTACTCAATTTAAAGTGTATATATATATGGCAGGCCGAGTGGTGCGTTGGTTAAGAGCTGGCTTGGGACGCCAGTTCTGAGCAGTAGGGCCCCGATTCCGATCCGATCACACATGAGGGCCAGTGACACTGCGCCTTCTACAGCTAAGATGGTGAACAACAGCTTGACCTGGAGCTGGGCTACTGTGAGTTGCCGATGACACAGTAGGCTGAAACCAGCCCCTGCTGCAGTGGGCTGCCATAAGCTACCATATGTGGCTGGCAGCCAGTGTGAGCAGCGGGCAGCCGGTGTGAGCTGCCAAGAGCCGCCATGAGCAGCCATCCAGAAGCCAGCGACCAAGCTGCCTCACCCGGGAAGAGTGCAATGATCACAATATCAACATGGGCCAGTGAAGCGACGTCCTCCACAAGTAGAATGAGGAACAAAAGGACAGCAACTTGTCTGTTCCCCTTCCCCGATTCCCCAACGCTGTTCCCATCCTCCAATTCTCCAATAAAATCTTAAAAAAAATAAAATAATACACACACACACACACACACACACACACAGAGAAGGTGCCAAAAAATGTATACATATTTTAAGAAAGGAAAAATCTGTATTAAAACTATGCTGATGGTAACCACTTTGAGCACCTCTTGTAATTGCAGAAGTCAAACATGACTTATATTCATATTATTGGTGTATTTTGAGTATTACAATTTTAATAGTTTTTTCCTTTCTTAAAATGTGTATACATTTTTTTGCACCCTTTGTGTTTGTGTGTGTGCGCGTGCGTGCGTGTGTGTGTGTGTGTGTGTGTGTGTGTGTGAGAGAGAGTGTGTGTGTGTGTGTATATTCTGGATATGAGTTCATTATTAGATATCTTATTGGAAATATTTATTCCTATTCTGTACTTTGCAGTATAATGGAGATTGCAGTATTGCTAAAGTGAGAAGACATGTGATTGCATTTTTAAACAAAGCATATTTGTTAAACAAATACATAGGTTCAATCTGGTTTACTTGTATATATACAATGATGCTAAATTCTGATGATTTCTACCTCTTGTTCTGAGCACTATGTCAAAATTCTTTTTCAAATGAGAAGGACATAGAGTAATTGGAGGGTTCAAAAAAGAGGAAAAAAACTGATTTACTGATTAGATATTTCAAAACTAGTGCCTAAAGTTAACTACACTTATTTATCAAAGATGTGAAATGGTGCCTTGTAAACAATATTTGCAGTTAGGAAGGAAATTATAAAAGGATAAAATGATAATTTAAATCCAAAGTTTCTAGATCTTTTCAATTATAGTTGTATTCTGTTATTTTCAGTATATATTTAATATATATGTAAAGTTATATTCAGTAATTTTTATTTCAATTTCAATACAATAGTAAAGAAACATAATTAAAGAAATTTAATTTGCACAAAAACTTATGTTCATTTTATAAAATGTCAACAGAATTTCCTTCTGTCTTTCCAACTCAGTGACAGCTTGACTCACCTATGCTCCTACAATTGCCACCACACTAAGTAACAATAATAAACCAAATAGTAAATGACACAAAACTTTTTATCCCATTTATTTCACAATAAAGTTGAGGTTGGTTAGAGTAGATTTTATTACTGATGTGACAGTGTATAGAAAGAAAAATAGCATATGTTGTCTAAAGCCCTCGTATGAGTTCACATGGTTAGCATGTGTTTATATGTTGAAACTAAGACACAGACCAACCAATCCTTAGTATTCGTCAAGTGGCACAATGTCCTGCACTATTCATTAAGGTACAAACGCTTCTTACATTTTCGTCTTCCTGTAGGGGTCAAGAACATAGGCCTTCCTTTATTTTCTAAAACATAGTGTGAACAAAACTTCAGCATTGAGATTGGACTAGACTTAGTGTGGGGGTCATATTTTAAAGTATATAAATGTCTAATCACTATTCTGTATACCTTAAATTAATATCATATAGTATAACAACTATACTTAAATAATAAATCAAAAAGATTGGTGGAAGACAAGTATAATTGTGCTATAATTGATATCTGTGTTGATATTTAAATTTAGAATCCATGTAATATCACTTTGTTTTCTAATTTTAGGTTTTGAAAATAATCCATATCTATAAATTCCAACATACAACATACAGCATATCCCACATTGGTCAACTCCCATTGATCTCTGCTCCCATAAGACCAGCACATGTGACCAATAACTTACATGGTCTACACCATGAGCCTCCTAACTGCCTTCACCTTGTCCATTGTAACGCCTAAATCCATGTCTGGTACGTAGGAGGATTTTCCAGGAATCTATGTCTGAGTAACTAACTAAAGAAAAGAAATTCCTTAGGAAATTCACAAGGGTATTTTAATTTCAGTAGAGTTTATATGGTGGACCTCTGATTATAAGGAGATAAAAAGTGACAGATCCTTTACAGCATGATATATAGCCAAGGAATATAAAACTTCTCATGTAATTTGAATATTTTATGACTTGTCCCTGTCCTTAACATTGTAGGAATAAACCAAGACATTGAACTTGGGTAAGACCCAATGATAAAGTTTCTAAAAGCCAACTTCAATTTGGTTTATTTTAGTATTCTGAGGACAGCAAAATGATAGGTTACTTCAGAGGATATGTTGTAACACATTGGTATGCTAATTCTTACAAAAAAAAAAAAGATTCCCAAGTAAGTAGCCATTTTTTTCCCAGTTTAAAAAAAAAAAATTGCAATCGGACTTCCATTCTTATCCTTCATTCCTGTATCCTTTTCTCCTTCCCTCACTTCCATTCTTCTTCTGATTTTTCCTTTCAAATTCACCCTAATAGGTATGGGCAGACTTCAAGAGGATGGTGATGTCAATCTGCATTAAGAACTGTGCTAAAGCAGGGTGGGCCATTTTCAGCCTAGAGACATTGGCTGCTCACAGGTTAGTGAGAAAATAAGTAAGCATATCTTGGGTAGTGGGATTAAAAGTTCTCTATTGATAGAGAAACAATGTACAAATACAGAAGGGGGAAAGCTTCTGTGAACACTGTGGCATTGTAAGTACAGCTATTAAATGAGAAATATATGGTAAATACCCACTGCTTATCATTGATATGCGTGGAAAGGTGGCAGTAAAGAGAGACAGCTTTGACAAATTCTAATATTAAGAACTTTTTATGATATTCATTTTATTCTCTCCTTTGAAAAATTAATACCAAACATGCCCTTTCCTTACACAGAGATTCATAAGATTCATGACTTCATTGTTATTGTTTACTAATCTTAGGACACAACATGGTAGAAAACACTCTCAATTATTCATGAAAAAATCACCATATTGTGTGTGTATGTGTGCGTGTGTGTGCATGTGTTGGCTATTAATGCATTAAAAGTTTATAGTTATCTGTATTTTAGATAAAATTTTGAAGCACAAATATAATTAATGCTAGTTAGTCATAGACTTAAATGATTAAACTGGCCTATTTTATGTTATATATATTTTTTATAACAATAAAATAAAAAAGGGAATCAAATTTTTATCTCCTACTTAGTGACTTTAGTACATGTTCATTTGAGAAATATGCACAATGAAGATAAAGGCTTGTAATGCCACTCATTCTTTTCAAAGCAACTGATTGTTAGGTCTCTCAGCCTGAGTTTATCACAATTTTAATAATAGTTTAATATCTAAGTCTTTGGATAGTGTTGGTCTATCTTACAAGTGTATTTATAGTTTACCGTTACTATTATTTTGCAGCTTTGATGTCTTTACTTACCCCATAAGCCACATGTCAGTGTGTAATTCTGAGTAGCTACACTGAAGTTGGTGGTGGGCTAAACATTTATTTTTTTTTAATGTCAGAAGTATGTCAGGCTTTGAAACATCTAATGTGCAGCAAACAAGCTGATCCCTAAATATTGCATCACAGAGTTTCCTTTCATAGGTTTGTTTGAAAATGCAATTCTTTAAAAAAAAATTAAACTTAAAAAATAAGAATATTAAACATGAACTACAATTCTAGTAATTAAAATGCTTTATGTTATAATCCATATCACAGTCTTTTTCTAAGCACACACACCACACACACAGATAAACATGGAAAGGAGAGATGGAGAGAGAGAGAGAGAGATCAAGAGAGACAGAGAGATTGATTAACACATAGAAGAAATATTATCCCTATAAAGCCCTAGGAAAAATTTAACACACAAAGCACAAATCTTAGATTCAAAAGTAGTAGGAGTGGTATGTGATCATGGAATAGCATTATGGTAATTAGTAAACAAACCCAGCGAACAAAAAAGCAGCACAGCAGAAGATTTGGTCCCTTTACACATGTAGTGAGGAGTGAAGATAAGGGAAGTTTACCTCCTGTACAAGGTTGGACAATTAAGTTCATGAACTCATCTTAGAAAAAGTGCTACATACCTCATTGCTGAATATCAATACATTCACCTTCTAAGTACTCCCCTCGGGAAGCTAGACACTGACGCTAGTGCCTAGCCACCCTTCGAAGCAATTGTGGAACTCTTTTTCTGGAATGGCCATCAGAGTTGTTTTCCTATTACCTTTGATGTTCTAATTGTTATCAAAATGTCTTCCTTTCAATATTTCCTTTATCTTGGGGCAAACAAAGAAGTCACTGGGGGTCAGATCAGGTGAATAGGGAGGGTGTTCCAATACATTTATTTGTTTACTGCCTAAAAACCTCATCAGGGACAATGCTGTGTGAGCTGGTGCATTGTCGTGATACAAGAGCCATGAATTACTGGCAAAAAGTTCAGGTCGTCTAACTTTTTTATGCAGCCTTTTGAGCACTTCCAAATAGTCAACTTGGTTAACTGTTTATAATGAATTCATAATGAGTAATCCCTCTGATATCAAAAAAGGTTAGCAACATCATTGCACCAAGTTTGCAAACTTAATTGGCAGACCTTCGTATATAAGACCTATGCTATTTCTGTACCTATGATGGTCCTAGACAAAGAAGCACAACAGAGTCCAAAATCAATGTGGAACTCCAACAAGAGAGTGAAATAAATTAAAAATAAGACACAAAGTTACTGACAAGACTGTCTTGCCTTATTCATTAATTTAAGAAACATTTATAGAACACCTACTATTTATCAGGTAGTGTTTTAAGTACTAACGATTTAGCAATGAACACAACAAAGCCCCCATCTGCATAGGGCTTATATTCTCTTAGGGGTGACAAACAATAAGTAAATAAACAAGAAAATGTACACCTTGTAAGAATAAGGCAGTAATATAAATTATGGATAAAAACATACCAGCGTACTAAAAATAGATTACTGAAGTAAAGAGGAGTGTTATTTTCTGTAGAGTGTTTATGAAGCCTTCCTTACCAAGGCAATTAGACTTGCACATACTTAGGGGCAAAAATCCAAACAAAGCAAAGAGTAAAAGCAAGTGCCTGGAGCAGGAATAGGCTTATATAGTTAAAACTCCAGACAGAATGATTGGAGCAGCATGGACAGGCAGAACTGTGAGTGAGACAGAATGTTTTCTAGGACACAAGAGAATATTTTAGATACAACTGTACAGACATTGTCTTTTATACCAACTGAAAATAGAAATCCCTGGATGGTTTCAGCAGAGGAGTAAAATATTTTTGGTTAAGTTTTAAAGTTTTGCTCTGCCTGCTACGCAGAAGAGATGATAGGTGAGCAACAATAGTAGTAAGGAGAACAGGTAGGAAGCTGCTGTAATAACCCAGGCAATAGATGATGGTGGATTAATTTTCTACTGCTATCTAACAAATCACCACAAAATTAGTAGCTGAAAACAACATAAATTTACTATCTGACAGTTTCTCTGCATCAGGACTCTAGGTACAGGTTAGCTGGGTACACTGCTCAGGTTTTATCGAGCTAAAATCAGTGTTGTCCAGGACCAGACCCTCATCTAAGGCTCAAGGTCTTCTTCCATCTCACTGGTTAATGACAGAATTCATCTCCTTACAGACCTATGACCGAGGCCCCCACTTTCTTGCTAGCTATCAGCCAGGGACCACGTTCAGCTCCTACAGACCCCTCTCAAGTTTTTGCCCTGTGGCTCTCTTTAACAATATAGGTGATTTCAACATGAGAAATCCTAAAGAATACCGGGTAAAACAGGCCAACAATTTTGGCTTTCTAGAATATTTATTCTAAAAAATAAAAAAGTAATGGTTTAATATGCAATTTAAAATGTAATGGTAACTGTTAGAATTAAAATATGAAGTATATATATTTAAACCACTAATGAAGGAATATTAGACAAAATTCAAAAAATGTTGAGGGCATCAGTGAGATTTTTTTAGAAAATATGAAATATTAAATCGATAAAATTAAGTAAAAATATATGACAGAAATATTGCAAACTTGCAGAAAATAGTGAATATTTCCTTTCTCCTATCAATATCAGAGGTTTTCAGATTAAAAGACCAATGAGCAATTAATTCTAGTAGAATGAGACAAGTAAAAAAAAGGGACTTACTGTATAATGGGAACCACAGTGGAAACCTCAAAAGATGAAACATTCACATATATATTTCTAGGAAATCTGTAACATATGAAAAAAATAATGAAAATGACAGCGCATCACTGAATGAGCTGCTGCAATAAGGGAGAGAAGATCTCTTAACTACAGAGGCTCTGGAGCTTAATATGTCAAGCACGATGCACAAGTGAGAAGGTAGGGCTGAGGCCAGTGATGGATAAAGACTGCAGTTGTGTCTTGCCATCATCCTTCCTCTGCTCCTTCACCAGGGGGTGGGCCTACCTTGCTATCTGGCTGATATCCCGAATCCTCCGCCTCCCTTCCTTTTATTCCCTCACAGGTCTTTTCCCCTAATAAACTCCTTGAAGATCTAATCTTGTCTTGATCTCTGCTTCTCAGAGAGCCTGAACTAGTACATAGAATAATCCCTAAGGTGGTGACAGTGAAAAAGAATCAGAAGGAATGCCACATTAAAAAATGTCAGCTATAAGGGTGTTTTAAGTAGAGGGAATGGCATGTATAAATGCCATCCTGGCTCATAATGAGTTAGAGGGAGTGGGGGAAATATTAAATTAAAGAGACAGGCAGGAATGAGAGGAAGCAGAGTCTTATGGTCAATAAGGTCAGTGTGATTTTTTTTTCTAAATGCAGTAATGCAATTTTAATTATCAGTAATATTTACATAATGAACAATCTAGTCCACACAATGTCCAGACATTTCAGCAACCTTGTGAGTTCCTATGAACAGCCTACTCTTAAATATTGCTGCCAAGATCAGTAACTACTTCAAGAGATGCCACAAAGAAAATGTTCTTGTTTGTGGCGCATCATGATGATTTTATTGTAATTTAATGGCAACATTAAACTAATTTAATAAAGTCATATGTAATCAATAATTTAGAATTTATTGGCTATTTTTAATGGCATGAAAGTGGATCCAAATGAGTTGTATATACTCAATGGAAAAATTAGAAAACATACAATGTTCAATCATAAATAAGCAGTAATGTTGTTGACTCTATGCAAGTGTGTCACTGGAACAAAGAGATAGAATAGATAGATATGAGATATTTAAACAAGGAATGCTATTATTTATAAGCAGTATTTAAAAAAATAAATGTAATGATTATCTGTGATACTTTAGATTCCGGTCTGGTTAAGATCCAAAAAATCAAAACAATATCATAAATATTTATTCTCCCAACTAATGATTCCTTCTTAGATGAAAGATATAAAGAAATATCACACAAAGGCTAACATTTTCCAGAGACAGCAGTATACTGTATTTTTTGAGATACAGTTTCTTATTCTATTTTCCTGAAGACATGCCCACAGACTACACAACTTGAAGAGTCCAAGTTACAGTCACCTGGATTCTGGCTTCATAACTAGTGTCCTTACTTCTATTCTTTATTCTATGAATTCCATTCTAATAGAAAAGCAGAGGAAATTTATTTTTCATGTTTAAACCATATTAAACTGTGTTTAAAATGTTTCAAAAATGTCGCATTATACTTGGAAGAAAATAAAATCACTTTACCCCTGTTTGCAAAACCACACATGATGTGATGTGGTTCTTGCCTAATTTACAAACCAATAGTTTTACTGTTGTCTTTAATTACTCTCCTCCAAATATATTGACTTTGTTTCTCCTCCTCAGAATGATCACATTCTCTTCTTATGAAACTGTTTTTCTTTTTTCTTTTTTTTTTAAATTAAACTTTATTGGGGTGACAATTATGAGCAAAGTTATACAGATTTCAGGTGTACAATTCTCTAATACATCATCTCTATATCACATTGTGTGTTCACCACCCAGAGTCAGTTCTCCTTCCATCACCATATATTTGACCCTGTTTACCCTCATCTACCACTTCCCTTCCCCCTTACCCTCTGGTAACCACTAAACTATTGTCTGTGTCTATGAGATTTGTTTCTTCATTTGAAACTGTTTTTCTTTACCAGAATGATCTCCTTGGTTGTTCTCTTACAATCAATCAGGTCTTGGCTCAAAAGTCATATCCTGACATAGGCCTTATACATCAGTTACCTATTGCAAGATGTTGTGTAATAAATCATTCAATACTCAGTGGCTTGAAAAGCATTTTTTATTTAGCTTATGAGTCTATAGATTACTACTGAATTATGCTGGACTCAACTGGATGGCTCTTCATTTCTTGGTTGGGCTCAGTCACATATTTATTGAAAAACTAAGTTTCAACTGGACATATAAGGATGACTGGGCCATGTGTCTTTCATTTTCCAGGCAGACTAGTCTAAGCATATTCTCATGGTGAGAGCTAAATTAAAAAACCTAAGTGAAAGTTTTGCTTGTGTCTCAAGTGCTGAGATCCCATTGTTCAGACAAGTAAAATGGTCAAGCTCAGAATCAAACATAAGAGGAATACGACTCCACCACTCTAGTGAGATGACCTGCAACATAACATATCAAAGGACATGGATACAGGGGAAAATGAACAATTATAACCACCGATGAAATTAATGTACCATTGTCTGGCCGCAATTATTCACATCTCTTTTACAAGCAAAAATCACTTATTCCCTAATTCCCTACCAAGACCAACAAAGGTCTATTCAACCAGATCAAGTTCAAAGTATGGGATCTCACAGCCAACATCATATACAAATGAGTCTCATCTTAACCTGGGGGAACAATGGACTAAAAAGTCAACATCCACACACTCAAAGGGTGCAATGGTGAGAGAGGCAGAATAATGATCATGGAAGCTTTCACTAAACAGAGATGAATAATGGGGGGTGCAGAGCAGTAGTTTGGTCACAGCAATTTTTAAATCCTTCTGGGCTAGTGTTGTCTAAGATGCCTACTTTGGGACTGGGAAGTAACCTTTCAATAGAGATTGATTCTATTCCATGGGAGTGGATCCTCAGTCCATTTTCCTCCGTCAATTGACTTCACCTCCATGAACCTCATTTGTTTTTCACTAAACCCCTTGGACACTTCTACAAAAGCCATTAGAAAATATTGCAGAATTTTCTCAGCCTGTTTCCTAGCAAAAATTTGAAGGTTAGATAGAGATTTGCTTTACAATAATTTAAGCAGACTCAGTCCCTTTTAGCTCAGGCTGTAGAAACTTTTTCCATTATTATTTCCTGAAAACTTTTGTTAGTTTTATTACCAACTGATTATAATCAAATCTGTACAACAAAAGCCATACTCCTAATTACTTCCTTGCTATGTCTTCTTTTCTGGATTTATTTTCTATTATTTTGAGGCTAGGCTTTTGTTTCCTCTGAATGAAAATTTCCTAAAAGTTCTTTTGAGAGAGCTGGAAGTGTCTAGGAGTCACTGCTCTAGATTTTTTAAAGGTCATGACAAATAGTTTCACAACTTTATAGTTGGAAGATCTATAATCTAAGGACATAGCTTGTTTTAGAGTACTACATTAGCACAGGGTAAGAAACAATGTTATTTTTCTAACCTAGCCAGCTCTGGCCCCTCTTGCAAACAACACTCTATTTTTTTTTCTTTTGAGCACATAATCTCTTTCTTGTACTATCTAAAATATTCAGTTAAAAGGAATAAGCTGCCAATTCCATGGAGAGGTTTTTATCCAAATCCAAACGTTTATTATATAAATTTTCATCTACTAAGTTATAGAAAGATATAATTTTACAAAATAGTACAGCCACTATGTAGTACAGGTACTTCTATCAGTGTGTTTTTATAACACCAAATTTCTGACACTAAATGTGTGTGTGTGTGTGTGTGTGTGTGTGTGAATGTGTGTGTGTGTCTGTCTGTGTTTCTCCACACCAACTATTCAACTCTCCAGACTCTGGCTGGAGGGGTAATTAAATTCTGATACTAGCTACCTGGAGTAGCTACTGCAGACCCCACAGGTTAAGGACTCAGTCTGAAAAGACTGTGCCTACTTCGGATAACAATCTCAAGTCAGGACAACCCAGACCCCATACTTCTGACCAACTGGCTGTAAGTTCCCCATAACACCCTCTTCAGATTTCACCATTTTATATAACTGTGCACAACTCAGGGAAATACTTACTTACATTTACTGGTTAATTTTAAAGGATACACCTAAGAAACAGCCAGGTGAAGGACATGCCTAAGGAAAGGTATGTGGAAAGGGATGTGGAGCTTTCCTGCCCTCCGCAGACATGGCAAACTCCCAGCACCTTGATGTGTTTGCCAACCCAAAGCTATGTGAACCCTATCATTCAGGGTTTTTAGGGAAGTCCATTATGTGGGCACAGTTAATTAAATCATCGGCCACTGTTGATAAATTCAATTTCTCGCCCCTCTTTCCTCTCCTTTGGATTTGGGGCTGCAAGTTCCAAACCTCTAATCACATGACTGATTCTTCTGGCAACCAGCCCCAATCCTGAAGCTATCTAGGGGCCCACCAAGTGTCACCTCACTAGCATAAAGTGAGGTATGGTTAAAAGGTGGCTAATTGTCATAACAAAAGATGTACTTCTCATTCCCATTACTTAGGAAATTCCAAGAGCTTTAGGCATTTTGTGCCAGAAACAAAGGATGATGACCAAATATATATTTCTTATTACACCCTAATATCACAACAGGTCATTAGTTTTCCTGGATCCATAGTGTACTGTGGTCATTTTGTAAGCCTCTACTAACCAACATAATGTATTTTATTATATATTTTTGTTTGTTTGTTTGTTTGTTTTGTTTTGTTTTATTTTGTTTTAGCTGAGCCATCCTGCCACCTGTTGGCAGCTCAGCGGCTGCTCAGCTCAGGCCGGGACTTGAACCGCTGTTTCTCAGAGCTCAAACTCTTGAGCAAGCTCTTAGCCAACTGAGTCACTCGGCCGGCCTATATTTTATTTTTAATATGACAGAACTCCACTTTTAAATACTGATTTCCACATCAGATTTCTATTACCTCGATTATGCTCTATTACAAACTGCCTCAAATATCAGTGGCTTAAAATAATAAGTATTTATTTCATCCTCAGAATGTGTAGGTTAGAAGTTCTGTTTGTGTTTGGGTGAGCAGTTCTCCTTAGCTTGAGTTTGGCCCTCTCATACATCTGTCAGGCAGTCAGTTTCCTGTCAGACTTGGTGACAGGATAATTTTGCATTCTGTTTCTCATCCTCTAGCAATGGGTCCAGGCAGGTAAACTGGCAGTAACATATTGCGTATTCAGAAAAGTCATGATGCATGTTTGCAACAGATGGCACTAGTTCATTTTTGGAAGTACTAGAATCATCCGCATCTATGTTATTGCTATGTCTTTGGACAGCTGAAAGTTCTAGCTTCACGTAAAAAAAAATGAGCAATTTGGTTGAGTTTTGGAGATTTTGCAACAAGTTGAAAATGGAAGATTGAACTGTGCACTTTTGCCATATTTTACTGTCTTACTTCCATAAAGGGAAGAACGCATATCAAGCTTGTGAAAAGTTGAATAAAGTTTACGGTGACAATGCTCTATAAGAACGTCAGTGCCAACGATGGTTCACGAAATTCTGTGCTGGTGATTTTGATCTCAACGACGTTCCTCGGTCAGGAAGGCCCACCAAGGTTGATGACGACAAAATAAAGGCATTGATTGAGTCAAACCCACATTACACGATTGCAGAAACGTTGAACATCCATCATTCAAGCATTCACGACCACCTGAAGAAGCTGGGATACATAAGCAAGCTCAATATTTGGGTTCCACATGAACTCAAAGAAGCTCATTTGATGGCGCATGTAAATATCTGCAATATGCTCTTTAAGTGTGAGGAAAACGATCCTTTTTTGAAGCGACTGATAACTGGTGATGAGAAGTGGATTGTTTACAACAATGTGGTGCACAAACGGTCTTGGTTTTGATGTGATGATTCGCCTCAAGCGACATCAAAAGCAGACATTCATCAGAGGAAGGTTATGCTCTCAGTGTGGTGGGATTTTAAAGGTGTCATGTTTTTCGAGTTCTTACCAAGGAACCAAACAATCAATTTGAATGTGTACTGTTGGCAATTGGACAGTTTGAACAAATCCATTATCCAGAAATGTCCAGAGTTTGTTAATTGTAAAAGAGTTGTTTTCCATCATGACAACGCAAGACCACACACAAGTTTGATCACCTGTCAAAAATTATTGGAGCTTGGATGGGATGTGTTGCCACACCCACCATACTCACCTGACCTTGAGTCGTCAGACTTCCACTTGTTTCTCTGTCTTCAAAACTCCTTGAAGCGATATAACGTTCAATTCAGATGAGGCTGTAAATCAGCACCTGGTTCAGTTTTTCGCAAATAAAGACAAGTCCTTCTATGAACGAGGAATTATAAAGTTCACTGCAAGCTAGCAAATGGTTATCGAACAAAATGGGCAATATATCATTGATTGGTTTTATTCTTTATATAAATAAATGACCTTTGAAAACAGACAAAATACGTCATGACTTTTCTGAAGACCCAATAGCTTCAAACAAAAGCCTCTATTTATATGAAATTGGCTTTTATAACATTGACCAAAACAAATTACATGCTTGAATTCAGATTCCTCAGATTCAAAGGTGGAAAAAGAGACTCTGTCTGTCTTTATTGTGACAGGTCAGTGAAGTCATATGGCAAAGGATAGGGTTAAAGAGATGGAAGAACTGAGACCAAAATTCAATCCATCAGTGACATCTTTCTGGACTAAATAAATTCAAGTGCCACACATTTCCCATTACAGCTTGTTAGCATTCTCCTACTTTATATCCTTAGTATACACTGCAATTCTGAACTTATCTCATTTTGGTCCTTAGAGCTTTTATTGAAATTGAAACTTCAGATCCAGGTGTTTCATTATTTCTGAACTACTGTGGGAATTTAGTTCTTGTAACCAGGCCTTGTGGAATTATTGATGTCTCCATGTGAGACTGTAATGAGCATGGTTTGCCACATGTACCAAGCACTGCATTGTCTCAGATCAAATGTTATATTGAGACTATAGGGACCAATGTATAAGTGTGTTCTGAAAGAACCCCTTCACAGTATAATTACAGGAGGAACGATAATGGTGATGCAGTGCATGAGAAATAGGCTGGCACTTGTTTCTAGGATAATATACAATTATAATTTAAGAGGCAATTATATCAGTCAGCAATTGATGCATCTAAAGGTTGTTTACGTACCTACTCAGTGGTGCAAGATCCTTTAATTTATCATTGTCAAAAGTTTACTATAGATACTACAAAATACATGGACATATAGTGGAATCAAGATAATTTGACATCCATCTCAGAGACTGCCAAATGAATAACAATAACAAACAAACAAACAAAAAACGACTTTAAATTTAGAAGAGATGACATAGCAATTTAAAATCAGTGAAAAGCAGCATGACAATCCATTTAGAATAATGGATCAATAAGGCACATTAACATCTTCTAAGGTGGTCAAGAGTTGTTTCTACATGAAGTATTTGGAAGCAACAAGAAGACATAATAATTTGGAAAGCATAATTATGGCAATAGATACTTTATGTAGTGGAACTTTATATGTTATATAAATAATGTTCTGTCTTACCTTAATTAAAGGGAAAATATAGAAGAATAGGTGGAAAACAATTAAAAATCACATCCTTGTAGAATAAGTTGGTAACAAGTTAAAAAGAAACATGTGAGAGTTCTGGATTTATTTTGTAGTATTAAGAATGTAACGTATTTTGTATATGGAAATTAAGAAAAAAATCACCAAGGATCTCTGGAGAGAAAAAGAAAAATAAATGAGAAGAACAAAATTAGAATTGTAACTGAGTTACATTCATTGCAAGCATAATATTTAATGAAAGAAGGTAGTCATGAAAGAGTATAAAATATATAATTTCATTTACATAAAGTTAAAATATACAAGCATTATTAATCTATTGTGTTAGAGGCTATTATAGATGTTGCTCTTGGATGGTAATATACTAAGGAAAAATAGGTATAAGAAAACTTTTGAAGGTTGTTAATTTCCATTTATTTAAAAAATATTTTAAAAATACTTTTTAAGTTGTTAAATTAGAGTTAACATACAATATTGTATTAGTTTTAGGTGAAGAACAGTAATTAGACATTTATATAACTTATCAAGAGATAACCCTGATAAATCTAGTACCCATCTAACACCATACATACTTATTACAGTATTATCGACTATATTCCTTAAGTTATACTTTACATCCTCATAATTATTCTGTAGCTACCAATTTGTACCGCTTAGTCCCTTTCCCTTTTTACCCATCTCCTTATTACTCTCCCATCTGGCAACTATCAAAATGTTCTCTGTATCTATGAGTTTGTATTTGTTTTGTTTGTTTCTTTATATTGTTCTTTAGATTCCACATATAAGTAAAATCATATGACATTTGTCTTTCTCTGTCTGACTTACCCACTCAGCACAATAACCTCTAGGTCCATGTATATTGTTGTAGATGGCAAGATTTCATTTTTTTTATAATGGCTGAGTAATGTTCCATAGTATTTATGTACCATCTTTTTCATCCATTCATCTGTTGATGGACACTCAGGTTGCCTCCATATCTTGGCTGTTGTTAGTAATGCTTCAATGAACATATGGATGCACAAGTCCCTTCAAAGTAGTGTTCTGGGTTTCTTCAGATAAATATTCAAAAGTGACATTACAGGGTACTTCTTTGTCTCTGTTATATCCTTTGTTCAAATTCTATTTTGTTTGGCATAAGTATTACTAAACAAGTTTTTTGTTTGTTTCCATTTTCATGAAATATCATTTTCCATCCCTTTACTTTCCATCTGTGTGTGTCTTTTAATCTGATGTGAGTGTATTGTAGGCAGCATATGTAAAGGTCTTGTTTTCTTATCCATTCAGCTACCCTATTTCTTTTGATTGGAGCATTTAATCCATTTAAATTTCAAGTAATTGTTGATAGACACATAGCTTTGTCATTTTATTATTCATAGTTTTATCTTTTTTTTTTCTTCTTTGTCTTCTTAAAGAAGTCTCTGTAACATTTCTTGTAATACCTGTTTGGAGGTGATGAACTTCATTTTTTTCTTGTCTGTAAAGTTCTTTATCTATTCTTTGATTTTAAATGATAGTCTTTCTGGATAGAATAGTCGTGGTTGCAGGACTTTGCTTTTAATATTTTGAATATTTCTTGCCAATCCCCTCTGGCCTGCAAAGTTTCTGTTGAGATACCAGCTGACAGTCTTATGGGAGCTCCTGTCTGTAACTAACTGCTTTTCTCTTGCTGCTTTAAGATTCTCTCATCTTTAAACTTTAGCATTTAATTATGATGTGTCTTGGTGTGGGTCTCTTTGGGTTCATCTTATTAGGGACTCTGCACTTTCTGGGCTTATATGTCTATTTCCTTTGTCAGGTTAGGGAAGTTTTCAGTTATTATTTCCTCAAATAGGTTTTTTAATTCTTTGCTCTCTTTCTTTTTCTGGACTCCTCTAATGCAAATGTTGGTACACTTAGTGTTGTCCCAGAAGCCCTTTAAACTATCTTCATTTTTATGGATTATTTTTTGTTTTTTGCTGTTCTGATTGGGTGTTTTCTGCTATGTTATCTACCAAATCGCTGACTCAATTCTTTGTTTTGCTTCACCTAATTTTGTATACTAATGTATTCTTCATTTCAGTTATTGTATTCTTAATTTCTGACCAGTCCTTTTTTTATGTTTTCTGTCTCCTTTTTTATGTCCTATCTTTTTGTTGAATTTCTCACTGAGATTATTGAGCATCTTTACAATTGGTATTTTGAATTCTGCATCTGATAAATTGTGTCCATTTTGTTTAGTTCTTTTTCTGGAGCTTTGTGATGTTCTTTCATTTGAGATATGTTTCTTTATCTCCTCACTTTGGCTGCCTCCCAGTGTTTCTTTTTATTATTTGGTAGATTTGCTATGTCTGCCAGTCTTATAGAGTGGCCTTTTGTATGTAGTAACTGTCCTCTGGGGCCCAGTAGCACAGTCTCCCTGGTCACCTGAGCCGGGTGATACAGGTGTCTCCCTTGTGTGGGCTGCGTGTGTCCTCCTGTTGTAGTTGAGCCTTGATGGCTGTTGGCTTGTCAATGGGAAAAATGACCTACACTCTGATTGGTTGAGCGGACTGGTCATATGTATAGTGAAGTTGTTGTGAAGGGGCTCACCCTACTGAGCATTTTTCACTTTAGCAGATCTCTGGTGCCTGCTCAGCCTGTCTTTTGGGTGTGTTGTCTGTGAAATTGGCCATGTAGTGCTTCCACATAGTCTGATGCTGACCACCAAGTGTGCAGCCCCAAGGACTCCTGGGTGGGGACTCTGCCACAGTACAAGTTCAGCCATTGCCTGTGCCCTGCCAGGGGCCATCTGGCATGAGCCACAAACCAATCCACAGATGGCTGCTATTCACAGCCGAGGCTGGCTGTTTACAATGCTGGGCTTGGGGCTGCTCAGCAAGAGGTATGGAGCACATTGAGACGAGGTGCTGCTTGATTAAGGTTTGTGAACCTTTGAGAGATTTTAGGAAAGTTCCCAGCATAAGCCAAGACAGCCTGTTTGAATGGAAAAGCCATTGGAAGCAGCTTAAATGGGTCCACACTTTGGGTGGGCAGAGTCTCAGGGAATCATCAGTGTGGAGGAAACATTGTTAGCATGGTTGCTGGAGACTTAGATGGCACCCACCTGTGTCTGCACGCTGGGTTCAGAGAGCACTCAACAAAGGAACAATGGCTTCTGCCAGCACTTCTGTCTGGGTGAAAGCTGCCCCTGAACAGACAATTCAGCTCCTCCCTGTATGTCCCTGTCACCTTCGAGCTGCTGTCCCAGCACTGGCGGTCAGAGTAAGTAAGTCTGTCAGTAAGTCCATGTGTGGGTCGTTTATGAGAAACTCCTGGGACTGCAGCCACCCTCAGTCTCACTTACCACAACTCCTTCTGATTTTCACAGCCAGAAGTTGTGGGGACTCTCTTGCCAGTACTGGAACCTTGGGCTGGGGAGCTTGAAGTGAGGCTGGAACCCCCCACTTCTCAGTGAGGACCTCCACAGCTGAGATATCCCTCCCAATTTTTAACTGCCACACTTGGATGTGGGAAAAGCCTGTTTCATGTGCTTGCCCCTCCTACCAGTCTGAATGTGGCTTCCTCTGTATTTCCTTAGACGTAGGACTTCTGTTCAACTAGACCAGGCAGGTTTCAATTATGATTGTTCTGCAGTTTAGTTTTTAATTTGATATGGTTAGGAGAGGAGACAAGTACAGCACTTACTACTCTGCCATCTTGACTGGAACCTATTTTCCATTTATTGGCATTGTTGCTAGTTCCCTGGTTGTGTTCACTTTGTTGGAATTAATTTATATGTATGCTTTTGATTTCTGTACCTTTATATATGTACATAATGCTTCTGGAAAATTATTAATTACACAATCAAACAGTGAGTTACCATTTCACGCCTCTAGTTTACAAAAATTAAAAGGGATTTAGAGAATGTCATCATCATAGGAAAGTTCAAGACCCCAGCCTCTGTCTCTCCACAAACATCAACAATTAGACAGCTCTTCACATACAAAAATAGCTCTGGGAGAGCTCAGGAGTCCACTGAAGAAACATTAGCAACACAGTAGAACAAAACATCTGAGAATAACCACATGAAAAAGGAAGGAAGAACAGCTTCATTTTGCCGGCATCATCCCATTCTCCAGGCAGATATTGCACAGTGCCAAGAGCAAACGCCTCAGCTTAAAAAGTTTCTCCTCCCAGGGAAGGGAGGACAAGATGTAGGAGCAGCTTCCCTACCTTTCAGGACACCACATGAAAGGTCCATTTCGGTCTCAACCTTTCCAGAGACTGGCAAAGCTATGACATATAGAGATGGCTAGGGATAAGAAACCTAGGGGTACCACTAGCAGTCACAAAGAAGGAACAAAGGAGATAACCAGTTTCCTGTTCATCATAGTACCCCAGCAGCTTTCACCACTGAGGAAACAAGGGGCCAGTTCAGCCCTTGTGAACCCACTAAAGATTCCACTGCTGAGGTTTTCTCCCCACAGATGTTCTTGTTCAGAGACAGGAACCTCCTGAGTCCTTCCGCAATGCCTTGTCCCCCTCCATAGCTGGAACCCATATAGGCAGCCAGCCCCAGACTCTGAGACTGCATGAGTGATGCCAGTCTAGACCCCTGAGGCTTACCTCCAATACTTGTGTGCACATTTGGACTAGCTCTCCAGCCATAAAAAAAGATCAACAAAATGGGAGTTAGTTTTTAGAAAAGATAAACAAGATTGACAAACCTGTAGCTAGACTTATCAGGAAAAAAAAAAAAAGAGAGAGAGAGAGGGAGTGGAATATATCCAAAGGAAATTAAATCATCATCTTGAAGACTTATCTGCATCCCATGGTCATTGCAGAATTAGTCACAATAGCCAAGGGATGGAAACAACCTAAGTGCCCATCAGTGGATAAATGTTTAAAGAAAATGTGGTATATAAATACAGCTATATAGATATATAAATAATGGAAAATTACTCAGCCATGATAAAGGAAGGCAATCCTTCCTTTGCAAAAACAGTGGTAGACCTTGAGGAAATTATGTTACACTAAATAAATCAAATAGAGAAAGACAAATGCTGTATGATCTCACTTATACATGGAGTCTGAAAAGGCGAACGGAACTCATAGGAGCAGAGAACAGAATCATTATTACCAGGGGCCACGCGGGATAGGAGAAATGTGGAGATGTGAGTGAAAGAGGGTTGCAGCACATTACATAATGATCTTTGTTTTAGTATAGTCACTGCTAAATTGCCCTGACTTTTCTTTCATGGGTCCATCATTTTCAGTGTCCCCTTCTGCATTCTATATTAACATATATCTTGTTACTAAAAGAATTAAGAACATTTCCATTTAAAAAATTAAATTTAGCATTTAGTATGCAGAATGCACAGAACTAAGGGCATGAGACTTATAATTGAATTGATTGTTGCTAATGATTATATGAAGATAATATATTTCTTCTTAAAACTTGATGAATAAACAGAAACTTTGTGAGTTTAGGCAAATTGCTTAAATTATACAGTTCATAATGAAAGTACAAAGACTTGAACTATATTTAGTCTGAATCAAACACCCATGTACATTACAATTAAGTCGTTATTAAAATAAAGCATGTTTAGTAAGTAATCTTTTCTAATTTTGCTCCCTAGCTTCTAGAAATTATACAATGTTACCACTGCGGTCTCTGATATGTGGAAAAATTAGCTAGCTCATTGTAGTTTCTACTTCTGTTTTTCACAGGAGAGAAATACTACATTAGGCAAAGAAAACAAAGAAATGAAAAATGTGATTTATTTGTACTCTCTCTTTTCATCTATGTATTTTTAAATTCAGTTTGTATACCTGCCATCCTAAAGAAAATAATGTAAAAACATAAGAGTTATCAAGGTTACTTTCTAAAACCAAAACATTTTTATAAATAGAGCTTCTCATTTATATCTTTTTGAAAATACTTTCATGTTATTGGTATTCTTAATGAATAAATTACTCAAGGAATAAAATTGTGCACTGCAAATATGGGGATTTAGTAAAAATGTAATTAGTAAAACTATTTGCCATTTGAGATGCTTCCCATAATAAATTCTAGTGCAGTTTGATCAAGCATCCTTCAGATTGCCTTAACATATGATGTGGAGTTCTTAAAGTTATATAAAATATATGCTAAGGAATTCACTATGGTCAAATTTGGTTATAATGCAATTAAATCGTTATCATATATATGCTTATCACAACTGAAGGGATGTTTTGTGTGTCCACTATAAGTTTATATAGAAAATATTTTCAAGTTAAAACGGATATTTGTTTTATTACTCATTTTGTGATTTGAGATACCAGAGGATTGAGAGCATAGTGAATTGCGCCTATTTCAATAAACACTGCTTACTTATTCTGAAGATTATGTTATGAGTTATTAAATGGGAAACTTAAAATTTCTTATCTTTGTGTTCCTTTAATATTTGAACAGTAAGTTTTATAAATTTTTACTGCTGCCATTGGACCTTCAAATTACATATGTATTTGTGTATGTACATTCTTAGGATCTGATTTATGTTTAAGTAGCTTTATTATTTTTGATTATGCTTAATGTTCTATTGTCAGAAATATTTACTCTGTGTATTATTTTGCAAGATGGCTTACAGAAAATCCAATATTCACAAAAACTGAATTAAACAGATCAATATTTTAAAATTACTGACAGGAAAAACAAAGTAATTGGGCATAAAAACTAGAACCATAATATCTCAGCTTTTCTTTTAGTATGAGTTGTAAAAAAATCTTATATCTAATATAGAATTGCTTGAGATTAGAAAGGGAAGGTGGAGTAGAAAGCTGAGAATAACAAGTAGCTTTAAAGTCAAACAGCAGAAAGAATCAAACATACTAAATAGGGATATTGTTTTATCTTTTTTGGCTACTAATTCAAATTTGTCTTAATGGACAAAAATAGGAAATTTCATAACTTATCTTTTAAAATTCTATCTTTTTGCCACCCAAAATTTGTGAGCACTTTTAGCAGTCAGTCCCCCATGGACATGGCATTTCACCATCCAGGGGGACTTGGTATAATCTGCACACATTACAAATTCAATGTGCATTTCTTATTCAAGATTACTTTAAAAATGCTAAATAAGACTAGGTTTACCTGCATTAATTGAAAAGCGGTACAAATAATCACAAACAGTAGGTAATCCATAAATCATTTATACTTGATTTTAGAATTTATTATGTAAATTTCGTTCTACAGCAGAATTATCATTCTAATACAATTTGCTTAGGATGATATTTAGATTAGTTTGCATTCCCTTGTCATTCACAACTGAAGGTGAAATGAGTCAGCAAACAAGTATACCTAGGTAAGGAAGGGATCTGTTTGGAAATAAAAATGTTCTATGAAAATATAAAACAATAGATAAAGACTAATGTTTACTCAGAGAAAGCTCTCATATCAATTACTGAATCTAACATACAAAGTTTAGATAGAAACATAAGATGACATTTTTTTGGTAGAAAGACATGTCAATTTTATATCTCACAGATACCTGCACTTCAACATATCCCTAAGTGAAGCCAATTTTCAATATCATTCTGAAAACATGTGTTTTATCCTAAATTCATTTACTAACATTTTGGGTTGGTGTATAGTCATAAGGGTATACCATAATCCTGGTGTGAAGAAAATAAGGACATGCCTAGTCTTCAAAAAGATGACAGTGAAAATATACACTTCAATCACACATTAATTAGAAAATAAGGAAAACAAAAGCTCATAAAGAGAACATATGACACATGAGAAATTTTCAACTTTAACTTCGTTTTTGATGTAACACACTAATACATCTGTCGAAACTACAGAAACAGCATTTGTTCCCCAGAACTTGTGCATTCTCCTCTTTTACCAGCATCCTCAAATTTCCCCAATGAGATAACACCTCACACCGATTAGAATGGCTATTATCAACAAGACAAATAATAACAAGTATTGGAGAGGCTGTGGAGAAAAAGCAACCCTCATACACTGTAGGTGGGAATGCAGATTGGTGCAGCTGCTATGGAAGGCAGTGTGGAGATTTCTCAAAAAATTAACAATAGGATTACCATATGACCCAGCAATCCCTCTCCTGGATATCAAAAAAAAAAATCAGAAAACTTTTATCCATAAAGATGTATGTGCTCTGATGTTTGTTACAGCTTTATTTATGGTGGCCAAGACATGGAAACAATCAGTGTCCTTCAATAGATGGTTGGATAAAGAAGCTGTGGTATATATACACAACTGAATACTACTCTGCCATAAGAAAAGATGAAATAGTATCATTTGTGACAACATGGATGGATCTTGAGATTATTATGCTAAGTGAAATAAGTCAGACAGAAAATGTCAAGAACCATATGATTTCACTGATACATGCTCATATGTGGGATATAAAACTGAAAGCAACAAAGAATCAAGACATAAATAAACAAACAAAAATTCATAGAAACAGACAATAGTTTAGTGGTTACCAGAGGGTAACGGGGTAGGGGGATGGTAGATGAGGGTAAACAAGGTCAAATATATGGTGATGAAAGGAGAACTGACCCTGGGCGGTGAATACACAATGTGATATATAGATGACGTATTACAGAATTGTACACCAGAAATCTATTTAACTTTGTTAACAATTGACATCCCAATAAACCTTAATTTAAAAACAAACAAAACAAAACAAAAACAAAAACAGACTCATAAATACAGAAGAAACTGATAGTTGCCAGAGGGTTGGGTGGTTGGAGGGGTGGACAAAAAAGGTGAAGGGAGTTAAGAGGTATAAACTTAGAGTTATAACGTAGATAAGTCATGGGGGATGTAAAGCACAGCATAGGGAATATAGTCAATATCACAATAACTTTGTACCATGACAGATGGTTAGTAGATGTCTTGTGGTAATCACTTCATAAGGTATATAAATAGCAAATCACTATGTTACACACCTAAAATTAATAATTGTATTTTAACTGTATTTAAATTAAAAAAACCTTTATATTTCAGAATAAAAGACAGATTGCTGATTTTTTCTTCTGCCTGTTCAAATCTGCTGTTAAACTCCTTTACAAAAATTTTCCATCTTGTTTTTGTAATTTTGAGGTCCAGTTTTTCTTTTTGATTCCGTTTAAAAATTTCTATCTTTACTGATATTTTTATTTTGTTCCTATATCAGTTTGCTGATTTCCATTATCCCCCTTTTCATATTTTCCTTTAGTTTTTGAGCATATTTAAGAAAATGGTTTTAAATTATTTGTCTAATAATGTAAACGTCTGTGCTTCCCCAAGGATGGTTCTATCAATATATATTTTTCCTTTGAATGAGCCATGTTTTTCTTTCTCTTTATGCCTGTAATATCTTTTTGTTGAAAAACGCACACATCAATATTATAATGTGATAACTCTGGAAGTGATATTCTTCCTTTTCCCTTGCTTTGCTTTTTTTGAAGGGTGGGGAGGAGGAGGCATGATTAAAAGTAACTTTTTCAAACTATTTTTGTAAAGAACGTATTCTTTCTTATCTGTCGTCACTGAAATCTATTTCCTTAGGTCATGTTTTACAAAGATTTCCTTGGATAAAAAGAACTTAAAAACAACAACAAAAATAAGTAAATAAATAAAATAAAAAATAAAAACAAACACCTCTCCATGTTTTTGCAAATTGGCTCAGTGCTGAGGTACTCTAACATTTACCTAGCTTTGCAAAGAAGATCGGGGTCACACTAAGGTGTTAGCTAAGGGTCTTAGGAGGTTTTTTCTGAGCATTGTACTTGCGCTGAACATTCGCATGTGTTCCTAAATTGCTCTGTATACATAGGTACTTTTCAATGTCCTAATTTTCCAAGTAATTTCCCTCAGCTTTACTTTCTTGGCCCTTGGACGTTTATACTTTGACCATAATCTTTTCTGTCAGGCATATGTGGGTTATTAGTTCACATCTGACATTTCTGAGCGATGCCTGCTACTTTTCCAGCCTGAATTCTGAGTTAGGGACAACAAGGTGTGAGTCTTGTGGCAGCTCATCAGGGAGCACCCAGAGTGGTCAGACAGACACACATATTAATTTGTGAATAATAGTAGAGTGGCCGACTCTACTATTTTCCTAATGGCAGTACAGTAATACTTCATTTTATCTTCAAGCACAGCTTTTGAACTTGGCTGATGAGGCCATACAGAAAAATATAAAATATTTATTTTTTTATAAAGTATATATTTAACATGAAAGAAGTGATAACTAAGGGGAAAGTAGAGGTGGGGCTTCACAACTGGTAACTGAGATTTCATGGAGCGAAAATTGTAGGTTTTCTAAATAAAAAATAAATAAAAGTCACAACTTTCCTTGGAAATCTTGCCAGAAGTCTATATCTATATCTATATCTATATCTATATCTATATCTATATCTATATCATCATCTATCTATATCTATATCATCTATCTATATCTATATCATCTATATTGATATATTTATCTATCTATCTATCTTCAAAGTTATTACTTTAAGTCAAAATAAATTATTACACTTATGAGGCATGAGATGGTCTTGCTATAAAAGTTGTACAAATCTGTGGACATTTTCTAAAATGCTTACAGTGTGAAAACTTTGTGGTAAAGAAATCGGCAGGCCAGCTGAGTGGCTCAATTGGTTAAGAGCTCGCTCAAGAGTTTGAGCTCTGAGCAACAGCGGTTCGAGTCCCAGCCCAAGCTGAGCAGCTGCTGAGCTGCCAACAGGCAGCAGGATGGCTCAGCTAAAAACAAAAAAAAAAAAGAAAAAAAAGAAAAAAAGAAAAACGAAATCATCAGGCACTTTGAGTAACAGGGCTATTTAAGTAAAATGTTAAATATTTTAAATTAATATTATGTATTTATAATTGTAGATAGATAGAAATAGGCTTGAATAAGTAAGACAAATTCATTATAATTTATATCTTTACTGGCTAGACAAAAAAGAAAAGATCCTATTATTAATTAATTACATCAACTAGACCAAAACTAAAAATCTGTATATTTGATTTTTACATTGCATTTACTCATTACTTATTTTATTTATAACATTTCAGTTGAAACATCTGCACTGCTACATTCTATAATGTGTAGGCAAGTGAATAGTAACTATTCTTTAAAGAGACCATAAAGAGAAATGAAAATAATAAAACATTTATAAAATATATGACTAAGATTTAAATTAATCCTAAAAAGCAAATGTAATACTAATAAGAGTGTTTTTAGTGAAGAAATTATTTCTCCATAGACATTTAAAAACAGAAACAAAATCTAGTCCAAACAAATTCAGTATCAACATATTCATGATTTATTTCATCAGAAGAAAATTTCCTATTTAATGTAATAGTTTTCCTTTACTAAGTAAATATGAAGCCTACTTAACTTCTACATTTAATCTGTTCCGATTAAGTTTTAATATATATTTACAAGTATAATTGTTTTTAATGTTTTTCCCCTAAGGGTAAATAAAAAATAATGTTGTTCCAAAGGGAGGAAATTTGTCCTCCAAGTAAATTAATCTACTTATGTAATAAAATTAATAATACATTTTACTTTGAAATACACAAATGAACTGATTTCCCTATTTCCCTTTTCTTAAATTATAAATGCTGCCTTCCACAAATATGAATACTACAGAGGAAATGTTGTTGCAAATCTGTAAAGCTTTTTAGGGCTTGTCATTCTCCATTTGTATCAGGATGCAAGTTGATTAATGTGCTGTAAGTGTTCCTGTCTAATGTACATATCGCTGAATTAACATAACGACCATGTACAAATTTTCATTACTTGAATTCTAGGTTAGATATATTGAGATTAGTAGATAGATTCTAAGTTGACTTATAACTATTTTATATTAGTTTAATCTTTTACATTGATTTTAAGTTCTTCGCAAATTGCAATTTATTCAAATCACTATTAACTGTCACACACTTTTGTTCTTCTCAAGCACAATATAACTGATCAACATTCAGAAGTCACCAATAAACTTGCAGGAGTGAAATGTTATGAGTTTTCTCTTAGGTAGTTTGCTTTCTGTAGTAGGCAGAATCCTAAGGTGGCCCCATGATCTTTGCTCCCTAGTTTTATCCCCATGATTATGGAACTTAATATGGCAACAGAAATTTTGTAGATATAATTCAATTTCCTATTTAGTTGTCCTTAAGATGAAGAGATTATCTGGATGGGCCTGACGTGTCATGCGTGCCCTTTCAATGCAAAATTTTCTTTAGCTGGTTGTAGCAAAGGATATCTGAGAGATTCAACCAATAAGAGGGATTTAACATGATGAAGGTTCTCTCTTGCTGAGATGGAAGAAGCCACATGATAAGGACCTAAGAGTGCCCTCTAGACACTGAAAGCAGTCCCCAGCTGATAGCCAGGAAGCAAAAAAGTGGAGGAATTTAGTCTTCCACTCTAAGGAAATGAATTCTGATAACAGGAATGAGCTCAGAGAAAGGTTCTAAACTGTAAATAATTATGCAACTTGCCGTACTTTAATTTATCCTAAGCAGAGAACCAAATCACCCCATTTTTTTTACAAGTATGAATAATATATTTTATTTTATTTACTTTTAAATTAAATTTATTGGGGTGACATTAATGCAATTATATAGGTTTCAAGTGTACAATTCTATAATACGTTATATATATTGCAAAGACACCATTTTTAACTTTGCATCTACACACTATGGGCTAATAAATGAATGTGGATTTAAGCCACTAAGATTATTGTAAACTGTTGTGCATCAATAAACCTTTAACATAATTATTCAATTTTATCAAACTGATTGATCGAGCACTTGATAATCTACCATATTATCATCAACTATGTTTTATATATATAGTTTATATATATATATATATATATATACACAGTTTATGATTTAATATTTCACATTTTTCTAATAACTAGTCATTTGCTATTATCAGTCAGAGTCAAGTATTTTTTCCTTGTATCTCTAATTTCTAAGAAACCTTACAGTTCCTCTGTAAAGAGCCATTTCCTCTCAAAATCCAGTTCCTGTTTCTGTACCAGACACAATAATCAAGGAACTCAGATCAACCTGTTAGCACTACCTATAACTTTGCTGTCACAATGGGTTAAAATCAAAGACTGGTTGTGTCTAAGGTCATTCTCTGGAAAAAGCCACGGCAGTTTCTCAGGATGATCTCCGAGGTTATGATTTTGGTTTTATTTTGGGGATTTGTATTCATTATTATATTCATTATTCATTATTATATTCACATACACACAGATACACAATATGGTATGCCACATGTGTGTAACCATATGGGGTTACCAAATTCAGCTGCACATTTTTTCAGGAAATGGGTATTTCCCGCCAACACGAAGGACATTTTATGAACCATGCATTGAAACACTAGATATCCCTGTTAGTGAGATCCCTTTTAGAGCATTGGCATCTTTTCTTGCCATCAGACTAAGATCAGAGCCTCCTGGACCAGATTTCAAATAATATCATGAAAAAAGGGTAAGAATTTCTGATCATCCACTGCCAGAAGAACCTGGGTACACTTGAACGTATTACTTCACCAGCCCATACCTTACATGTGGATATACACGTTTTTCTAAGCCAATATACACACACCCATACACACGCATGCACAAAATCTCTCCTTCTGTCTCATATATATGCATGTACATACAACCCATGCCTCCCAGCCCCCCACATACACACAACCACACATATAGCACATCCTTTTACCTGGAGCACAAGAATACTTACAGGATACACAGGTTCTGTTTGCACCCTTTCCCTTGGGAAAATATGAACACATGTCTTTTATTTAAAAAGTAAGTGAGCCACTGAAAGTTTATCCAGAAAGAAAAGACAATCCCTGCCAGATTAATTTAAGTCTACTAGCTATAAACTATAACTACAACTATAAACATAAGTACCTTGAAGTTTGGCAAAAGAAAAATAAAGCACTTTGATTTTTAACTAGGTTCATTTAATTAATTTATTGTTTAAGAACCAATTTAAAAAATATATATGTGGACAGCATCTACACTATGCAATGTATTGAAACTAAGATCATGAATAAGCAGATAAAATGTCTATATCTAAGGCATGCATTCAATAAGGCAAATAGGAATCTTAAATGAGTAATTATAAACCTGTTGAGAGTCACCGTATAAAAGTACCTGGCATCATAGTATCTTATGAGGTGGGAATAAAGTGAAGGGTGAATGAGAGCTACCTAGGTAAATCTGGGTGTTAAGGATAAAGTAGCTCACAGAAATTCACAGCAACAAGAACACTTGCTACCTGAAGAGAAGGCCATAATTCCTAAAGAAAATAGTCTGAGTGAATTTTGTAGGAGGTAAGATATATGAAGTAAGCAAGATAAAAAATGTGTGAGGCCTAACGGCCATGTTTGGTATTTTGATCTTTTCTTAAAAGGTGAAACTTCTTATGATGGCAAGGGTTGTGATAATATTCATGATTCTGGATTTCAGTCTGGCCTAGTCTGTGAAATGTACTTGAGTGAATAAAGAGGATGGATGAATCTGTGGAGATCCTCTAATATTAATATTTTTCTGTCATAATAAGGGAAGGGAATCTTTCCACTTGCAACAACATGGATGGACCTAGAGAGTATTATGGTAAGTGTTGATAAAATAAAACAGAGAAAGATAAATACCATATGATTTCACTTATATGTGGAATATAAAAAACAAATTGACAAAACAGACACAAACTCATAGACGCAGAGGACAAATTGATATTTGTCAGATGAGAGGGGGTGAAAAAGGGGAAGGGATTAAGAAGTACAAATTAGCAGTTATATAAATAGTTATGGAGATGTAAAGTACAGCACAGGGAATCTAGTCAATATTATTGTAATAACTATGTATGGTGTAAGATGGGTACTGTATTTGAGTGATCACTTCATAAGCTTTATAAATGTCTAATCACTATGTTGTATGCCTGAAACTCATATTGTATGTCAACTGTAATTGGAAAACAAAAAATATATATTTAAAAAATGTTGCCCAAACCTAGTTAAGTCATGATAATTAGGTCAAAAATAGATTTATGCATATGAAAGATACATAGGAAGTAGTCTTCTTAAAACTTGTGATTAAATTTTGTACAAATGTTATTCAGTTAGTAAGATAAGAGACAGTGGTGGTCAGGAAAACCCTAAACATTGGCTTAACTGGCTGCTCATACATGATAACTATATACCCAGCCACCTGACTGCACATATTAGAGACTCACATTATCTATTTGTCTCATTGCTGGTGATCATTAACTTTGATCATTTAGTTTGGGTGATGTTCTGCCAGGTTTCTCCAGTTTAAAATTACTATGTTTCTTTTATAATTAATAAATAATTTCTTTGGAAATACATTGAGACTATGTAAAGACCCTATACTTCATTACACATTAATCTCTATTTTTATCATTTACTGATGTTATTTTTTTCTCTATCATTCCATCTATAATGATTAGGGGCATTAAAAAATTATTTCCCGGGCTGGCCGAGTGGCACAATGGTTAAGAACTGGCTTGGGATGCCAGAGGGCCCCGGTTCGGATCCCACATATGAGGGCCACTGCCCTCCACAGCTAAGATGCTGAACAACAGCTCAACCTGGAGCTGGGCTGCCCTGAGTCGCCAGCGACGGTGTAGGCTGCAGCCCCTGTGGCAGTAGGCTGCCATGGACTACCATGTGTAGCCAGCACCCAGCGTGAGCGGCCAGCAGTCACTCTGAGCAGCCATCCAGAAGCTGGCGACTGATCTGCCTCGCCCGGGAAGAGTGCAATTATGGTGCCAACTTGGGCCAGTGAAGCAACGTCCTCCACAACTAGACTTGAAGAACAAAACGACAGCATCTTGTCTGTTCCCCTTCACCCAATTCCCCAGCGCTGTTCCCATCCCCCCAATTCCCCAATAAAAAAAAATCTTTAAAAAAATTTATTTCCCTCTATTTGTTTATATCTGTATAGACTTTAAAATTTTTGTTTTATTCAATATATAAAATTTTGTCTGCATAGTCTTGGCAGTGGTATCCCACCCCCTTTGCCATATTTTATTGCCAAATTTTATCTCGAACAAATTTAGGTCATGCCCACAATGCAGGGGGAGGCAATATACAATGGCCCGGCTCAATCTATAATCCTTTACTGGATGACTGGTATCACAATTCTAGGTAGCATTAACTAGGATAAAAGAAAATATAGCCATCAAGACTTAACAAAACAAGTTTTTAACATCATATTCCTTTTGAAAGAAGTTGAGAATAAAAAGGAAAACTTTGAAATTCATAAAATCACAGTGTATAACATTCACTATTGGAAAATGTCCTCTTTATTGTATATTTTTTTTGTTTCAATTATTTTTCTGTTGGATAAGGTTTTTAGCTATATTCTTTTTTAGAGAGTTTATAAATATATGATGAGTTTTCAGCAGAGAACTATTTTTAGTTTTAATATTGTTTTTATTTGATGGCCAGCTAGTAAATCCAACTTTTCTCCCACCGTGAAACAATATAAGTGACATGAAGCAAACAGTGGGATTTTGGCATAAGCACAGTTTATCTAGTTTTTAATAGACTTCCCAACGAATATTGTTAAAATACTAACTTTAGAAAATCACCAGCAGTTTGTTTGCATGAAAAGAGTTGTTATATAATTTTAAGATTCAGTGGAATACAAAACAATATGGGCTGGTTCTTAGGACGCTGACAGGCAATGCTCTTTGTATGAATAAGTACAACCCATCATGTAAGAGAACATTCCTGAATAGGCATTTTCTGAAGGAAATGCCAGTAACACAATTTAGAAAATATCCTACCATACTTTGAAAACATGAATAAATAAAACACTCCAGTGTGATCATCTATGTGTATATATATATATATATATATATATATATATATATATATATATATATTCCAACTGCTCACACTGAGCCTTGAGCAATCTGAGGAGATGCTGTAGGGGTTTCATTTGAGATTCTAAAAGCAGCAACCTATAGGTGTTCTAGCCCTGTATTAGGGCATTCCCATCCTTTTTACATTTTTTAACTTCCATGAAATTAGGCACTTTTACCTTTTACATTTATGTTTTGGTTCCTATATACACTATAGTTGTTGTGATAGTAAAAAAAAAACATCATATTTTTACTACTTGAAATTTAAAAACATATGTTGGGTTAAATGCCCCGGTAAAGCACATTATATTTTATTTTGCATGTTAGTTTTTCACATCCCAGGAAACTTGATATTGAGTGAAAACATATGTTAAACAAAAAACCAGAAAAACAAAACAAAACAAAATCCAAATTTTCTATGATCTAAATTGAAACTTGAAAAAATCGGTCTTACCTTACTCATTACTTTGTTTTATCTAAATAATCATATGCATGAAAACTGCATGAATTTTTATTTTATAACTCAGAAGCTAAATTCTTATTTAGTCTATAATAGTTTCCTTTTACCAAGTATAACAGTATCTATTCTAAAACCAGTGTCCTTAGACTATTATCATTCAATGAATGTAGTAGTGCGGTTCAATTAAAATCTACCATTGTTCCAGCTTTTTTCATTTTTTTATCTCATTTTCTCTTTTTCCCCTGCCCCTTCTCTTGTATTAATAGACCACTTTTTTTTAAGGGTTCCACCTTATTTCCTCTATTAACTTATTTTTGTATACATCTTGTTATCATTAGTTTCTTAATGGTGTCCTAGGGTTTACAATATACATTTTTGATTAATCAGAGTATACCTTCAAATAATATTATACTACTTCACATGTAGTATAATATCAAAAGTGTCTATTCCCAATTCCTTCCATCATGTGTGCTATTACTGTAATACTCTATTTTAAATATGGCACAGACACACAATACAGTACTGCAACATTTTTAGTATTTTCATTATGAGAAAAAATAATGAGTTTCATTGTACTATCATCTTTTTTTTTTCAGTGCTATTAATTTCATTTTATACGTCCAAATTCTGATATGTATTTCTCCCTTAGGAAACTTCATTTAACATTTTTTACAGAGCAAGTATGTTGTAAATTAATTCTTACAGTTTTGGTTTTGTCTGAGAAAGGTTATATTTCTCAAACATGGAGACGATAGTGGTTACTATTACAAATGATGCTACAGTGAGCATTTGTGAACTTGCCTCTACAGTTATGTTTTAAATATCTGACACAGTTTACCAAAGAGAGGAAATTGACATGAAAGTAGTCTTCTGTTTCAGTCATTTTGTTTCACGTTGATAATAAACAATGTAGATGTTTGTACAACTCAACTATGTAAACTATTTAGACATACTAAATATATACTTATTCACTGTGAAGTGAATATATTAATTAAAATTCACTTCAGCATCAATTTATTTTTAATTGTACATGCATTATTGCAATGTAAAATGCTTATCTTTTAGGAAAATATTTTATTTTATTTTTTTAAGATTTTTATTGGGGAATTGGTGGGATGGGAACAGCGCTGAGGAATTGAGGGAAGGGAAACAGACAACTTGCTGTTGTTTTGTTCTTCAATCTAGTTGTGGAGGACGTCGCTTCACTGGCCCAAGTTGGCACCATCATTGTGTTCTTCCCGGCGAGGCAGATCAGCCACCGGCTTCTGGATGGCCGTTCACTGCGGCTGCTGGCTGCTCACGCTGGCTGCTGGCTACACACGGTAGCCCATGGCAACCCACTGCCACAAGGGCTGCAGCCTATGCCGACGCCGGCGACTCATGGCAGCCCAGCTCCAGGTGGAGCTGTTGTTCAGCATCTTATCTGTGGAGGGCAGTGTCACTGGCCCTCGTATGTGGGATTGGAACTGGGGCCCTCTGGCGTCCCAAGCCAGTTCTTAACCATCGTGCCACTTGGCCACTCCAATGTTTTATTTTATATATTTCCATTTTATAAACAGACTAATGCAAAATTTATTTAAGTTTGACAACCTACTACCTGTAATACTTTGGCAAGAGAAGAACATGCTCAAACAAATATCAAATCCCTATAACTTAATAGCAAAAGTGCTAAATGTCCCAATTAAAAACGTTCTAAGGACTTGGATAGACATTTCTGCAAAGTAGACATACAAATGGGCAACAGGTATATGAAAAAATGCTCAATGTCACTGTTCATCATTCCCTAAATGAAAATTTAAAATCAAACCCATAACGAGATATCAGCTTTTCACTTGTCAGGATGACTATTATCAAAAAAACAAAAGATAAACCGTTGGCGAGGATATGGAGAAACTGGAACTCTTACTTACTGTTTGTGTGAATGTAAAAGTGTGCAGCCTCAAAAAATTAAAAGTGTAATAATACCATGTCATCCAGAAAACCCATTTCTGGCTATTTACCAAAAATAATTGAAATCAATATGTTGAGGAGGCATTAGCACTCCCATGTTCATTACAGCACTATTCATAGTAGCTAATTTGTAGAAACTGCTTAAATGGTCATTGACAGATGAGTGGATAAAGAGTATATGGTATATAAAGGCAATAGAGAACTATTCAGACTCAAAAAAAGAGGAAATTCTTCAGTATGTGACAACATGCATAAACCTTGAGGACGTTATTCTGAGTATAATAAGCCACTGACAGAAAGGTAAATATTGTATCATTCCACTTGTATGAGTAATCTAAATAACAAAATCTGTGGAACCAAAGAGTGGAATGATGGTTACCAGAGCTGGATGAAAAACCTGAATATTTATATTTATAAAGCACTTGATATGGATTTGCATATTCTCTTCAAAATGATTCCACTATATTTAATATTCATCTTAAGATGTGTACACTACCAATTACTTTAGATTAATAAAGACTATTTTAAATTAGTTAACATTTTTAATTGAAATTCTGCAGGAGGTTAATGGTAAGAGTATGTCTCTAATATCATCTAAAGTTAAAAATTATATATATATATATATATATATATATATATATATATATATATATATAGTGTGTGTGTGTGTGTGTGTGTGTGTGTGTCTAATTATAATTCTTAACTATGGAGGAGCAATTTCTTTAAATATATTGATCGGTGGTAGATAAACGCATCGTTGGGTACACTTAGAGTTTCTGAGGAGGCAAATTGAAGAGTTGAGGCAATTTAGATAAATCAACAGACTAAGAAATACACCCATCATTTGGCAAATATTAAATGCTGTGCTATAATTATATAAATTTGTTTTCTTTATTGATCACATTTGACATGACTATTCTGCTTTCTGCTCATATTTGACTGTATAAATATTTTTACTGAAGAGAGAGTAATTATATTATTTTCCTTCATTTATCAAAATCTATGACCTGGTATTTGTTGTTTCATATGCAGAAAATAGGCTAAAACATAGTTTTAACTCTACTGTAATTCCATATAAAATAGAAGACTTTAGAGTGTACTTACATGTTTGTTATTATCTTTTGTATAATATTTAGCTAATTTTCTTACCATAGATTGGTGAATCAAAATATATATTTATGAATCAATTGCAAATTATGATGCATGGAGGGTGTGCAGAACAGATTTGTGTGTAATGGGTAAAATAAGCAAAATGATGTGTACCCACTTGCTTTCTTTTTGACAGAAGAGACTTAGGAATCATCAGTTATACAAAGAAATCCACATATATTTATTAGCTTGTACTTATTTTAATTCAATTTTAAAATAAATGTCTGAAGCCAGGCAAAATTTATGCTTCTTTACTTAAACTCAGAAAAAGGTATAGAAGCTTCATTTTCACAACATTCTAAAGGAAATCTTGATGAAAAAAAGTTAGTTCTATGGCTACAAGGCAACAATGAAAAGGAAGTTAAAGGTCTTTATTCTCATAAAATAATAATTTACAAACTGTAAAAACTGAAGAAATAAAAGGTAAATAAGTCACAGAAATGTATTCCTTAGAAGAAAGTGAGCAATTGCATAGCCTGAGAATTAGCCAGATCTTGTTCATTCAGAGAACATATAAGTGAATTTTCATTGCACCTGGAGACATTTCTCAAAATTTAAAGTACAACAAATAGCAATTAATCCATTAGATTTTCTTGGTTACTATTAACTATATTTAAGAAAGTAATATTATGCAATTTTATCATTTAATGTTATTTTTTATTTTCTTTGACTTATACAGTGTTTGTATTTTATTATTGAAAACTATTAAAACTGTTACAAAATACATGACACTGAATTACAATATAATTGCAATGATTTTTTAAAACTTACTTTTTTATTTGTACTTTAAAGAATCAGACATTCAATAATTCATATTTTATTTGTAAATAAAATAAATAACACATAGAACAGTGTGTTAATTTATTCACTTTTGTTATTTTTCCACTCGTTATTGATAAGCTTAAGTACAGTAAGTTTTTTGGTCATTTTTTCAATTTTTTCCCTGAACCACTTGTTTACTTACCAAACAGCTTATTTGTATTTTGCTGTTAATGTCTAGAATTTTTTAAACACTGTTAACAATGGTGGGCATATTGTTTGCTTAGTTGCTTTGCTGGTACTATCACTTGTGATGTTCTATTTTCATGTTTTGTATGCCTGTTATTAATAAATTATTTAAAAGCATATAACTATATACATTGCACAGATTATTTTGATTTTCAAAATTATTTTTAAAAAACAAGGCTAATATTTATGTATAATTACTATTTTAAGTATTTCAGTTAGTATTTATTTTCTGGTCTTAGTTATTTCATATTAAATTATATTTGACAAACACATAAGCCATGTATAACTTTTGACATGTTACAGCGTAAAACTGCATTTCAAATATTTATGTTAGAAATCTGAACATAATGTATAAGTATATTTGATAATGCTTTAATCACACATAACTTAATATTTAAAGACTCCTTCACATTCATGATTGATTTCCAAAATCTGAAATATTCTGATGACGTGGGTAATGTGTTAAATTAACTTGAATTCCCTCAAAGTAAATCAAAAGCCTAATAATATTTACATATATGAATTGCCATAAAAAGGTCTAAAACCCAAAGTAATAATCATGCTCTAAGAAAGTGAAAGGCACAATGTAATTACATGTTCATTAAAACTCTATAATATTGCTATTGAGTAATTTTGCAATGATTGACTACTGATCTCAAAAAATCTGTTGCTATTTTATTAAATGCCTTCCATCCAGATATATAAATAAACTTACAAACTTTTTTTTTTTTTAGTAGAATGAGTGACACAGGGAAGAATGGAACAACATAGAGGACATTTGGCATTGTATTCTAGTGTTTCCTTGCTTCATGGTTGTGACCTTAAAGATTATCTATTCTACTCACAAATATTCATTACAATATTCTATGAAATTGTTAGCCAGTCACTACTTGAAAGTTTCCAGAAATGAGAATGCTACACACTAAACTTGCCTATTTGAATATTGTGTTCTTATGGATTATAAAACTATTGCTAAAGATTTATTATGCTCATTTTATTGCCCACAATTTTTATATAGAAGTCTACCCAGTGTGAAGCCTTCATGTAGTTTCTTTTTCAACAAGATGGTGATAATAAGGCTTACAAGATCCATGTGAATATTGAAAGACTTCATGGATGTGAAGTTCTTAGAAGAGTAAGCAATAGAGGTGTAACAGGCACTGTGGTGACAAAATCTGATGTCTTCCTCAGTGTGACACACCCATTCCCCAGCTGCTAGGGCTATTGCAAGCAGATGGCTCAGAGCTGCAGCCCTCCCTGGGACTTGGCCCAGCTCACTGGGGCTGAAGGTTAGCCCAGTGGTGTACTGGAGTTAGCTCCAGCTAACAAAGAAGACTAAATTGTTAAATATTGAGGAATTTTGGTCCTTCGATAGATGATCGAATAAAGATGTGGTGTATATACACAATGGAATACTATTCTGCCATAAGAAAGGATACAACAGCACCATTTGTGACAACATGGTTGTATCTTGAGATTATTATGCTAAGCAAAATAAGTCAGATAGAAAAAGTTGAGAACCCCACAATTTCACTGATATGTGGGATATAAAACTGAAAGCAACAAAGGAAAAAGACAAACAAATGAAGAACAAAAACTTATAGACACAGACAATATTTTAGTGGTTAACAGAGGGTAAGGGGGGAGAGGGGGTAGATGAGGGTAAAAGGGATCTAATATATGGCGATGGAAGGGGAACTGACTCTGGGTGGTGAACACACAATGTGATATATAGATGACATATTACATAATTGTACACCTGAAACCTATGTAACTTTACTAACAATTGTCACCCCAATAAACTTTTATTAAAAATGTATATATAATATACATATAATACATAATATATAATATACATATATATATATATATATATATATATAGAGAGAGAGAGAGAGAGAGAGAGAGAGAGAGAGGAGAGAGAGAGAGAGAGAGAGAGAGAGAGAGAGAGAGAGAGAGACATTTTGCTACCCTGTTGTTAAACACATGGTAGCTTTAAATCAGCCATGAAATTCAGATCTTTTTTACTGTTTTATAATTCTTCTGAAGATCTGGTTTTAACAGCATACTACTGAGAATAAACCTTGAGTACAGTAGTGAGTTAGTATCATATTTTAGCTCTGAAAGACCATCCTAGCTCTAAGCTCATGATTGGATCAGCCAACAACTCATCTGCTAGTAAGTTTCAAGTAAGTTTCTCCATCTGCCCAATCTTGCCTCCTCACATCCTTACAGGTGTATCTTTAGAGGGCCCTACCCTAATACATTTTCTGTATGCAATTCTCTTTTAAGTGACTTTTTCCCAAGAAGCTAATATTTTTGGTACCAGGCCCTAAAATGAGAAGAACAAAATGCAGATCTCAATGGTTCTCTGGCCATAAAGATCTCATTATTGATGGCAAGGGAGTCAGGTGACCTTTAACATCTGTAATTTTATTCTTATATTCTACAAGTGTTTTTTCTATATCTGGAACAGTTCTCAAACTTACCTTACTGATTGCTATTTAAATTTTAGCCATTTTAATTCTCTTGCTCAGCACTTAGATTTTTATTTTAGCCATTATGTTTTTAAATTTTAAAAAGCATTTTTTGTATCATGTGTGCATTTAATGTTGTCTTAATGTTGTCTTAATACTTAATGTTGTCAAGTATACTAGATATAATCTAAATGTTTTCTTCTAATTCCTGAATTATTACTACATCCACAACATTTGTTTTTCAGTTTGGTTTAATTCTCACTTATGTTGTTGGTTCTCTTGTGCAGCAAATATTTACCTAACTGATGCTCTAGATATTTTGAATCTACATGAATAGATAAAATTTTAAAAATAAATAAATAAAATATAAATAAATAAACAAACAAATAAATAAATACTGCCCTTTTAAGGTGGTACTGTGATGTTAATTTATATTTGGGTTTTTATCCATTCCGTGTAAATGAAAGACTAAATTAATTCAAAAAATTAGTTTGATGTGCTGATGTGTTTATTCTAATGCGCAGATCCCAACAAGTGCCTTCCTTCTTGGGAAGGCTGAGTGATGGCTTTTAATAACTGAATAGCATGTCAGTGGACCAGGTTCACTAGGACCTGACTGTGTTGGAGATTTCTGCACAGCACTCCCGCGGTTTTCTTCTGTGAATAACTAAAGCTGTTCATTGTGCAATTTTGTTTAATCAATCCCATAAACTTTTAATACCTAGGGATACTTCACACTTGCTCATTTACTAGTTACGTACCTTCCTACATCATGGCAATATTACTAATTCATTCATACATCATAATAAATTATACACACACCATCACATTTGTGGATACTAAAGTCCTGTTATTAATGTTTTTAGAAATTTTAAATATGCAAGAGTGATTTTCAGAAAGATAATTTCCAATAACATGACCATGTACAAAAGTAATTTATATTTGACATCACCTACAATGCCTTTAGTTTAACCTATTGAGTGATGATATTTGACAGTAATGAAATTATAGAAATGGGTATTCCTGAAACATATAATAGACTAATAAAATTCTATGTTACCTACCCATTTGGTATTTATTCAGTTTATTACTAGGCACAAAAGTGAAACTGACCTATTGAATAAAGCGCTTTAATTTTAAAACATCTAGAGAAATAAAAGGTTGCTTAAATAACAATAACATGACAAATCTAAAATGTAATTACCCAGTTTATCACTGTTTAAATAACTACATAACTATAGAATAACTATATATATAATTAAAACAGTATATCTTAATCATTAAGTTTTATTTTCAAGTCTATATGTCATGTGTATATATTTTGAAATATTATGTTTAAAACAGATGACTATGAATTAAGTAGAATCAATATAAATTAGATTAAGAATTTTTATACCTTGCTGAATGTATTATTGATGTCTAGAAAAAGTACTAAGTAAATTATATGTACAATAATAGTGATATCTATAAGATAAAAAATACTATATTATTACATTAAAATGTGCTAATTTGAAACAAAAACTCTGCTTCTCCTTACCAATTACTACAACCAGTCATAGTACTTCTACCAACTGTCTTCATATGAGTCTCTATCCAAAATAGAAAACTATGAAGGAAATTTCATATAGTTCAATAAAATCAAATTAAGAAAATAACATTTGCCAGGCCTGTGAGGAATCTATTCCAATTTGGGCAGTCAAACCAATTATTCCAGGTCACTGAAGTGCTATTTTGGCACATGACAGCATTAGTGTGGGACCCTATTTCTTAAAACACTTAATGCAGCTTTCCATATTGTCTAACTTGCATCTAACGAAAGCACTGGATTAAAAAAAAAAAGGCTACATTTCTTTTTGTAACTTTCTTCCAAAAATATTTTTGCTATGATGTGTCCATGTACATTTTCAGCTGATGCCAACATTTTTATAAAAGGAAGAAGATAAGGGCATAGATAGATCCTGTTATTAGAACTGGGGTAAAAATTAAAATTTGATTCAAGTCAATTATATGACAATCACTGCCTGCTCAACAAGTATTGCTCATGAAGTGGTTTGGCACAATAATTTTTTTAAAAAGTAATTAATTAAACTAAAGAAATGGTAAAGACCTTTGGATCCTAAGATTTTTCATCATATGGATATATTTATTTTCTTTTTAGTATATCTATATGAGATGATTCAGGTTAACTAAAACCTGTTGCAGTAATCATTTCACAATATTTGCAAATCAAACCACCATGCTGTATACCTAAAACTTACACAATGATGTGTTTCAATTATTTCTCAATAAAACTGGAAAAAAAACCCACACCTAAACGAAGGTTAAAGACCTCTACAGTTAAAATAGTGTTAACTGAAATGAACCCTGTATACACTAGTATATTATACCAACACAATACAGTTCCTATTCAAATTATTATGTTTGGTAAATATTTCAGAATTCAATTAGCTTTGTTAGTTGTATCAGTATATATTTAGAATCCACTTTAACTTTGGATCATGTAGCAAAATGTTGTTCACATTAAAATACCATAAACATTAGTATTCTATAAATTTTGCTTTAATTTTTTCATATTTATTTATTCTTCCCAGGTATTCTCTTTTCCAAATATTACTTTATGACCTAAGCAGCTCATTCATGTGTCAGAATTGCTCCACATATGGTGATGTGGCACTGGCTATAGCAACATGTCAGAGTGTGGTATCCATAGCAACACTTCTCATGACCATGCCTCTTGTTTATGATGATGTTTTCAGGGCTATTGATAAATCTCAGAGCCATTGTGCTTTGACTCTTCTGGCTTTAGAAATTAAATTCCTCGATGTGGCTATGGGGCTTTGCAGCATAATGAATTTTGGTGAGAAAACTGTTGCCCAGGATTCAATGCAACAGCAAACAGTACCTGTAGGTCTGCGGGATGCACTGCTACGACCTTTTAATAAGCCAGGAAACTCATCTCTCACCTTGGTGTCTGTGGAGGAATCAGGTAGCTTTTATGTGCATGATTATTTTCCTTACAATTGCCCACCAAAAGTTATTCCTTTAAAAATTGTCTTAAATCCCCCTTTAATTTACCATACTTCATTCACACATAAAACGGGAGCACCTTGATTTAAGTAAAGTGCTTTGTTTGTTTGTTTGTTTGTTTGTTTTGTGTTGGTTTTTGTTTTTAGATTGGAAGGAACTGGCACACAAATTTCATTAACACATATGTAAGAGCGCGAAGCTTGGGCACACAGTGGGTCTGAGTAAGGCGGTGCAAGACCTGAGGAGCTGCCGTAGCATGAGCAAGCAATACTCCTCTCTGGCACCCCGGTCAGGTTCAGGGGTGGAAGGAGAGTTTGGAGGCAACGTGCAGGGTGCCCTTCGCAGTCGTTTTTGAGACTGAATCAAGAATATGAGCCAGGTAATCAGAGCTCTGCTGATTTGTTCAGCTGTGAAATCCGTAGGGGAGCTGAGGTTGGCTTTGAGCTTTTGCTCTAACAAACATAGTGAGTGGTCAGCCACATTTTCCTCAAGCACTAAACAAGGGAAGGGGTGGCGCAATTGCCGAACAGCTGCTAGTCTTAGTCAGCAGCTGGCCCTTGGGCACAGTGCTTTCTGTCTCCCTATGAATAAGCCTGCATACGGGCTTGCTCTCTGGTCCCCATGTCCTCATCTCTTACCCCTGTGCTGCTTACTGGAACCAAGAGACACTGATACTTCCCTTCAAAAGCATATATACATGAATGCACATATTTTATACTAAATACACACACACACACACACACACACGACTATGAAAAACAGATTCATATCTACCTTTCCTTTGTTCATTCATTATTATAAATACATCATAGATCTTTTACTTTTATTTTTTTTAATTTAATTTAATTGGGTTTTTTTCTGTTGTTTTTTTACTAAATTGATTCATTTAAAAATCTCTAAAACGGCCGGCTGAGTGGCACGGTGGTTAAGAGCTGGCTTGGGATGCCAGAGAACCCCGGTTCGGATCCCACATATGAGGGCCAGTGACACTGCCCTCTACAGCTAAGATGCTGAACAACAGGTTAACCTGGAGCTGGGCTGCCCTGAGTCGCTGACGACGGCTAGGCTGTAGCCCCTTTGGCAGTGGGTTGCCATGGGCTACCAGGTGTGGCAAGCAGCCACCGTGAGCGGCTGTCCAGAAGCTGGCGACTGATCTGCTTCACCCAGGAAGAGCGTAATGATGGTGCCAACTTGGGCCAGTGAAGCAACGTCCTCCACAACTAGACTGAAGAACAAAAGGACAGCAACTTGTCTGTTCCCCTTCCCCCAATTCCCCAGCGCTGTTTCCATCCCCCAATTCCCCAATAAAAGTCTTTAAAAAAATCTCTAAAAAATGATGGCTTTATAAGTGGACTTTGAGATTGATGTAGCTTCAGAGGCTGAGAGCAACAGCTGGTAGCTACAGTGACTTTCTTAATGTGCTGTCACTTTAGCTACTTGGATTTTCCTAACAGTCAAATGCCGTGGCGTTTTCTCTATTTTCAAACTGCTACAAGCTGAAATGCAAATTATGCTAGTGGGTTGGGAGCAAAGAGAACCCTGAACAAGTTTAGTGTGCAATCAGCAGGACTTGGGAATATATTATATAAGTATATTTGAATAGAGGAACAAGGAACATCCTAATAACTTTAAGTGGTAAATGAGTATTATATAGGAAGGCAGATTAATTGGGTAGCACAGGGAGAAAAGTGGAAAAGAGACATTAGGAGACAATGGGTGAAGTACAAATAATCGAATTTGACTAATGCTTTGAAGCCAATTAGAAATAACACATGAAAAACTAGATGCATGTTCTATTGGTGCACTCTATAACCTTGCCCCCCACCACCCCAGATAAGTAGATATCTACTTAGCATTGGAATGGGAAGTACTCAAGTTAATATTAAAGGACACAGATACAGGCGTTTTTTAGTATGCGCATACTTTACATAATGGTAATAAATGAAACAATGTTACTGACAGAGATCACAAATGGGAGATCTAAGAGAGAAAAGAATAGATACATAGGGAAGTTTTGAATACTCATATTTAACAGGCTACATAATTACAGACTAGGAAGTTATTTAAAACATATTACATAGAGAAACAAGATAGGCACACTCATGAATCAAAGAGAAATGGATTCTATAAATAATAGATGTAATCATGTTGAATCAATGCTCTTTTATGATGTAAAAAAGATTACAACTTTATTTTTATTTCTTGCTATTCATTTTGACATTGATTATTCTCTTCTACCAGGAAAGAAAGAAAGGTAGGAAGGGAGAGAGGGATGAACGAGGGAGGGAGGGAGATGAGGGAGGCTGGGGTAAAAATTAAAATTTGATTCAAGTCAATTATATGACAATCACTGCCTGCTCAACAAGTATTGCTCATGAAGTGGTTTGGCACAATAATTNAGAAAGAAAGAAAGAAAGAAAGAAAGAAAGAAAGAAAGAAAGAAAGAAAGAAAGAAAGAAAGAAAGAAAGAAAGGCAATGACTTTTCTGTTCATCTACTGGCATTTCGGGTCTCAAATAGAATCTGAATTTAAATGTCCACTTACCTAACAATAAAGAAAATCCTAAATTTGATAGATAACTTTTTTCTTGGCCTTAGCATCTGCATCAAAAGAAGGGTCATAATCCTTACTGTCCCACTTTTCCTCAAATCCCCCTAATTTGCTCATTATTGTTGCTGGCCCCTTTAGAGTGGGGTCCAATGTGACACATGATTAAGCAGAAAGCTCCCTCTCACAGGAAGAGTATAACTGTCATATTATGTTAGGGCTATGTACACTTGTTGACTCTTTGTAATTTTTGTGGGGACCTCACTATTTCTGTGCTGAATACTTGTGGCTACAAGTGACATGGGTGATGCCTTATTCAGCCTGATACTCTTGCCTTAATGCTGTATTTCCAGGCTGCCACTTTGTAGACTATTAAATGTTTAAGTTCTCTTACTTTTTAGGTTGTCTTCTTGAGCAGAATGCAACATGACCCTCTCCCCTCTCTCCTGTTATGATTCACTTGTTGGTCAAAGGAAACACTTGTTGCATTCATTGAATGGCCTTCAAACACAGTAGCATCTCACCTTGACTCTAACTCCCAAGAATCTCATAGTCCATTGAGTGCTGTTTCACAGATTCCCCAGGGTAGTGGTCAGATCCCAAATTCAAAGTACAGATAAGTTCCTGTTAAAACCAACTCACCCAATATTTAGGCTTGAGAAATAGGAGAAAGGAGTCCCCATGTCTCCCATGGGCTAGATATAAGAACTTTTTTTTTTTTTTTTTTTAGCTGAGCCATCCTGCCACCTGTTTGTAGCTCAGTGGCAGCTCAGCTCAGGCCAGGAATCGAACTGCTGTTGCTCAGAGCTCGCTCAACTTAACCAACTGAGCCACTCAGCCGACCCATAAGTAGAACTTTTTATAGCATAGCTTGTTCTAAAGAACTCTCCTCAGGAATTCTCAATCTCTCTCTCTCTCCAATGACCCAACTTCTTTTATTCAGATGTCATTAGGTGAAGTTGTAGAAGCTCTAAAACCAGTGATTTGATATAGATTTAAACATCTGGCAACATGCATTTGTATCAATCATATTAAGTCATCAAGCGTACCTTCAAATTTAATATTTTCATCAGTAACTGCCAACATTGTCAAATATCAAAAATGTGTTATAAAATATAAGGATAAAGAAAAGGTCACTGAATGTAAAAAAATCACAAAGTCATCTATGACTTTCAAGAAAGTGGTAGCAGCAGAAGGATGAGTGTAAGAAACTTAGACACTAGGTATGCATTAGTATATTAACATTTTTTACTTTACTCCTTAAAAAATCAGTATTTACAGAAATCAGTTATGAGAAATCTAATAACCACTTAGAATATAATTTTAAATGAATTGAGGAATAGAAGAATAGACTTAAAAGGTAGGGTTTTTTTTTCATTGTTGTTGTTTTTAACAATCTATACATAGTCTAGTCATGTAAATTAAAAAACCTTGGCTTAGAAACCAGGGCTTTTGCAGACTCACTCTGTACCTGGCTGCAGTCCCATGTGGGTGATTTTTCCGTCTGCCACATAACATTCTGGGTGCTGTGAATACCTTGACCTGTCAAGGGTCACACAGCTGCTTGGAGACGAGGTGCTTTCTGGGGAATTAGCTGGTCATCCAGACCCCAAGTGCATGTTCACTGGTCTAGCCTCAGGCATTTGGGCAGCTGGTCAAGTCACAGCATCTGACTAGAGCCCTTTAGAGGCTGAAAGCATTTCAACAGGTCCTCATGGTGACCTGCCTACCGGGGCCTGACGATGCTGCCATAGTAAGCGGCCAGACTACCTGAGGTCCCAGGCATGAGTGAGTGCTCATTTGGCAGGATTGGACAAGAGTGATAATGCTGAGAAAGTGGCTGAAAAGCTACAAGCTCTTTCGGTAAAGGAGAGCAAGGAGTCTGAAGATGAGACCAAGGAGAAAGCTAAGGATAAACTCTGCCTTTGTTTTCTTTCCTTTCTCTTCCTTTTTTTTTTTTTAAATGTGCCTCACCCCTTCTTTTTGGTTTGTTTTTATTCTGTTCTGTTTTTACAAAGGACTTTAAATAAAGAACTGAATTCCACAACAACAATGAAAACGGGACTTCACAATTTATAAGGATATATGCATTTTAGCTCTATACACCAGACATACTTGATGAATTCCTTTGGTGCCGGGAAGTCAAACTTAATGTTAGGAATGAGAGAAAAGGGAACCATAGGAATGGAGTATTGTAATTAGGGATGGTGATAGTGTGTATCATGTTTACTACAAGTGTTGAAACTGAGGTTGAATACAAGCCACACCTACATGCACAGGTGTACACACATTTCTATTTGACTGGCTGTAGTCACAGTCCTTGGCAAAACAAAGAAAGCTTAAGGGAAAAGGTGAACTTGCTCAAGAATGAATTACTTATCCCCTCACTATTTAAGATCCCTTTCCCTTCTGTCCAAACACCCCTCCTCATCCCTCACCCCACCTTCACACACACAGGCAACAGTAGTGCAACTACTAGATGTGGTGAGTCTGCTTTCATCTTATCTCAGCATTTGTAACTTCTGATTTCATCTCAGACATGCACAGAGCAGTCTCATTGAGACTGTTTAAAGATTAGGAGGGGGGATAACCTCTGATTAATAATTTCTCAGGAGGCTACAGGACATGGTGAGTATATGGATCATTTGTCCTTGTTTTCTCCTAGAACTTACTGGTGATGGAGCTTATGTTGGTAATTCTTACACCATAACGTGGTGTTGCATGTTATTGCTACCAAGCGTGGCTGATTCTCTGATTTCACTTGTGGCTCTGAGACTGTCAAACTCAGAGAGGTCCAGCCAGGCAGGTTTCTCGCATCATGTCCTAAAGTGGAACATCAAGAAAAAGCATGGGGTAAGGTGGGGGAAGGCTGGATATAAAAGAGGAAATTCCCCTGGTGGGGGGCACAAACCCCCCTTGGGATCACAGGAGGCTTTCCTACAAACCAGAATCTCTTCAATAGTTTATAGTTGAGATGTGACAGGCAGTAGACTTGTTCTCATATTCTGGATGACATTGAAGGAAACAAATAAGTATAAAGTATAGGGTTGGCATGTGGAATTATTTGGGACATGGTGAAATTGTACTGCAATCAGGAAGTAAAAAATATGAAGGTGATCTTTGAAGATTGCAGGCATGGAGACAGATTTTGGCATTGTGATCTAGTAGGATATACTGTGAGACATGTTTCTATGTTACTTTCACGTAGAGTTTGATCCTGCTCCCCTGTGTAATAAAGGGCCTTAGAATATGTATTTGTATGTGTATATCTCCTACCGGATTACTCATTATTGTTGTACCTAGAAATTTGAAATACATATATAAAATATTTTACATATATTTTCTAGGCATTACTATATTGTTTTTAAACTTTGTTATATATTCTAAGAAAATCACTAATTCTTTCACTTTTGAAGCAAGTGGCTTAAATATCACCTAAAAACGCAATCTTTCTTAGAGCATATTAAAGCCAACAGATTTTTCTTCAACATAGAGACCATGTTATAATAGTGTTTTTTATTTTGTTTTATTTATTTTGGTTGAATATGTAACTTTTTTTTTTTTTTTTTAGCTGAGCCATCCTGCCACCAGTTGGCAGCTCAGAGGCAACTCAGCTTGGGCCGGGCATCAAACCGCTGTTGCTCAGAGCTCGCACTCTTGGGCGAACTCTTAACCAACTGAGCCACTCGGCTGGCCCGAAAATGTAACTTTTAAAAATTATTTTTATTTAGTATTTTATACAAATTGTGAGGATAATTTGAGAAAATTCTTATACTTTTCTACCAAGATTAAATAATTGTTTGCCTTTTGTTTTATTGCTCTATTTTCTCTCCTGTGTGTGTATATGTGTGTGTGTGTGTGTGTGTGTGTGTGTGTATGCGTGTGTATAATTTGCTTTTGAGACATAATTTACTTCTCTGGAATTTTGCCTTCTCAGATTCTGTACCTATAATTTCTTATTATTCTATCCGTTCTTCAATTGTTTAATCCACTACAATTATTTTCAGTTGGATGGCTGGTCCAAGTGATTTTGATTACATTACTAGAAATATAATTTGATAAGAATAGTTTGTTATTTTCTTTGGCATAATTAATAAAGCCATTTACCAACATCATGTAATTAAGTTAATATAAGTAATAATGCAATCAAAATAATATTTAAGAGAACAATAGTATTGTAATATTGGTAGATAAGAGTAATCATGTTAGGTCCATAACACAGGGACAAATAATATCTGAAATAGAAAGAAAAAAGCAAAATATCTGATAAAAGTATTAAATGCTAAGACAATAGTTCAACTCTCCATAGTTATCTGAATTATCTGAAAAATGAGTTCATACTTTTCCTCTTCTAATACATTTTACAGCAGAATTTAATTACAATTAATTTGCTTTCTTCATCTTTCTCACACCTAAAGTTTTGTTCTTAAAAGCTATTAGAAAATTAGTCATAAATGGCCAACCTGTTCAAAAAGTAAGTTTAGTCTCAATAGACTGATTGATTATTAATGTTCTTAATAGCTACAGCTGTACCAAGTTAATTTCTTTTAAGATTAAAGAAAAAGAAAACACATTCTGGTTCAAGATGAGTTGTTCTAAGAAATTCACAGGACCTGCAATTACATGGAATTTGACTCTTTTCTCAATTACTACTTAAAAAACCTTTTAAATTCACAAATGTATTCAAATATACAATTCATGCATTTCCTTAGAAGCTCTTTTGCCTTTTGATCTTAGTTTGTGTGGTAATTATTTCCATAAAGTAGAAACTAACAATGATGACTTAACATGGCTCATATCTGAAATCTAATAGCACCACCAGCTTTTTTTGCATATTGACTCAGGATGTGACTCTTGGTTAATTCCTGAAGACCTCAATAAATTAGAATCACTTTCTAGTGTGAAAGGAGAGCTTAGTTACACACAGTTCATTAATGCCAGAAATGTGGTTACTTTTTCTAGCAAATTTGAATCTTACAGTAATTTGGTGTAGTTTAAATGCTCCCAATGCAAGTTAATTTTGTCAACCTCACACTTAATTTTTCTATAGCAATAGTTTCCATTTAATGGCATTGTGCATGGATAAAAACTGATATATTTTCATTGCAGCTTTATTTATGGTGGCCAACACATGGAAACAACCAAAGTGTTCTTTGTTAGATGATTGGATAAAGAAGATGTGGTATATATACACAATGGAATACTATTCTGCCATATGAAAGATGGAATACTGCCATTTGCAACAACACGGGTGGATCTTGAGGTTATTAAGCTAAGCAAAATAAGTCACACAGAAAATGCTGAGAAACATGACTTCACTCATATGTGGGATATAAAACAGAAAGCAATAAAAGAACAAGACAAACAAATAAAAACTCATAGAAATAGACAACAGTTTAGTGGTTACCAGAGGGTAAGGGGGGAGAGGAGGTGATAGATGAAGGTAAACAGGGTCAAATATATGGTGACGGAAGGAGAGCTGACTCTGGGTGGTGAGCACACAATGTTATATATAGATGATGTATTACAGAATTTTACATTTGAAACCTATACAATTTAACTAACCATTGTCACCCCAATTAATTTTAATTAAAAAAAAGAAAAAGCTGATATATTTTCTAAGAGGGATTATGAAAACAGAATGGAATCATGTCTAACAAGTGTCAGTATGCTCAATTTTCATTTTGTACTTACCATCTCATTTTTTATAGTAGGTGAAATCACAATATTCAATATGTTAAAATAATTGTTATATGGCCTACTCTGGCTTTGAGAATGTAATTGGTGTACTCTAGAGCCAATCTGCTTTACTTCTTATAATTTCTGAGTGGGACATTTGTTAATTGAATTCTAGTAATTGTCCTTCCAATCACCCCTTCCCAGCATCTCTCTATTCTTATCAAGGCATTAAAAGATTGTGACAAAGATGATTACACAAGAAGGCCTAGAGCTGGGTGAAACTATTCATTTAATGTTCCTCTTTTGTCACATCTTTTGGTTCAGAGGTGGGCATTTGAAATGAATTAATTACTTTGAAACTCCAGATTTGTTCTGTGTATGCTAAGAGAAAGATACTCTCAATCTCTAAAGTGTGAAGGGTGAAGTATGTACTTCTGTGAGCTGTTAACAGAAATATTGGAATCAAGAATTCTTAGGATATAGCACAGCAGTAATTGATATGTGGAGATTAGAAAAGGAAAAGAAAAGTCCCCTCTTAACACTATTAATATAGTAATCAAAAGTTGCGTGAAGTCATGCTTACTTCTCTAATTTTCAATTGCATAAACCAAGCCAATCATACTTTTATTAAGATCATATGTGTGTTTGTGTGTGTGTGTGTATGTGTGTAAAGGTTATATATTATTACACACACACACACACACACACGCATACCATGGATGCCAAAAGCATGTATACAAGTAGACACTTTGGTCAGCGTTGCTCAAGCAGTAGTTTGCCATAATTAGAAGTTGTCTGGATGCTGGCGGTAATCACTTTGAAAACCTCTTGTAATTGCAGAAGTCAAACATGACCTGTATTCATCTTTTGTTATTGGTATATATTGAGTATTACAATATTAATACAGTGTTCCTTTCTTAAAATGTGCATACATTTTTTGGCACCCTCTTGGCACCCTCTGTACATATAACATAAAGGTGTATCATAATAAATTAGCACCTACAGAAACATTATCCAGGTCAAGAAACATAATGTCATCAACACCCTTCAAGCTCATTGATGTGCATTCTCAATCATTATCCTTTACTTTCTATACAGAGGCATGCCATATATTGGATTTTCATATGAGTGATTGATTTTGCCTGTTTCTGAACTGTAAACTTATATGTTCTACATTTGTGTTTAACTTTTTTTCCTGTTAGAAGTATGCTTATAAGTCATCTATATGTATCAGTAATTCATTTATTTTCATTGCTGTATTCAATTTCTGACTGTAACAAGCTTATGTATCCATTCCACTGTCCACCTGTTGATGGACTTTTATTATTACACAAATGTATTATCTCCCTATGGTTCTTTGTCTATATTTTGTATTCTCTTATGTTTCCCTATGAAGAACAGTGTTCATAATTTTTAAAGGAATCTACTTTATCATTTTTTAGTGGTTGGTCTTTTGTATTTTTTTATTAAGTAATTTTTATCTAAGCTCAAAGATAACATACAAAATGATTTCCAAAAATATGCATTGTTTTACTTTTCTTATTTGTTCTCATTCTTGCTAAAATTAATATTTTGTATTTGGTGTGAAGTAGGAGTCAATGTTGTTTTTCTTTATTTTTCATCCATATGGATATCCAACTGATATAGCAACATTCACTGAAAAGTTTATTCTTCTCTTTGCTTTGCTGTCCACCCCTTTTATACAGCTAACATCTTCACATGCATAGGTCTGTTTGGAGCCTATTTTATTCCATCCTCCTCTTTGTGTCTTTGGAGCCAAAATTATATTAGATTTAATCTACATTAACACCCATAACTTTACAGTAAATCCTAATATCCAGTAGTGTAAATGTCCCATTTTTCTTCTTCTTCAAGAGGACAATTGTCATCCCAATAAACTTTAATTAAAACAAAAAGAGGACTGCAAATATTAATAAACTTGTATATTTTAATAAAGTATTGTGGGATTTTTTTTCCCATTCCAGTACTTTATAGATCAAGTATCAGCATATCCTGCAGTTTGCTGTCTCATTGGAGCAGACACTCTTATTCAATCTCAGCACAGAGGCATCTCTGGATAAGTACCTGTCACTTATCACGAGTCTGGGTCAATCATCGTCTGTTCTCCCTAAGCTTCCAAGTTATTACTAGAGTAACCCAGAGCTTTTTCCTTAATTGATTTTATATTGAGGAACAAACCTTGCATTCCTAGAACGTGGCCAACCTAGTAATCAAATGCCAAACTACAAAGTTAACACTTGTAAGCAGCTGTCCAGGCAGGGACATGTAACTGTTTCTTGTCAGAAACATATAAAACATATTTTTTGTGTCTTCTTCAGGCCAAGGTCCTTAAGAAGGGGGTCTTCTTTTCCCGTGTTTTGTTTTTTCCTCCACTGACTGGATGCAGGTGACAAATGGACCAAGGGAATTCTGGAGCCACTATATGCGGGGAGGCTTCCTACACCAAGGAACACCTATCCAGAACTAAGTTCCAGATAACTGAATTCTATAGCCAATGAAATACATTTTACTGTTTCATTCCCTGATTTTTGAAGTGAATGTTGTGCCAACTAATTTTTAGCCTTTCTTTTTATTTTGTAAATACAAAAATTTAAGACCACAGATATTAGATAATTTTGCTGGTTTTCGTAAGTTGCAATATGTAATATTTTCATGGTTGTTTAGTTTAAGTATTTTCTAATTTCCATCATGATTTTCTATTTGACTTGTGGGTTATGAAAAGGGATAAATACCGTGCACACATTTCTTATTACTTTTTTTTAAACATATGCCTTAATGCTTTATGATAAGGAAAAAGGTTCTATAACATATAAATCCTAAACATTGCTCAGATAATTTTTACAAACTTTCCATATGTTCTTTTGTAATTGCTGGTTTTAGAGTTTTACATATACTAAGAAATCAAAATTTTCAATTCCATCCTTTAAATTTGCTGTATACCTCTTTTGTTTCTTTATTAGATAGATTCTATTACTGAGAGATATAATAAGTATCTCCTTTTATGTGTAAAATAAGACTATGCTTTTATTTTTTTCTCAAGTGTACAATACATTGCTATTACTATAGTTACCACCTATGCATTATATTTCTAGAACTTATTCATCTTATAACTGAAAACTTGTATACTTCAACGGATATCTCCCTATTTCTCTCATCTCTTAACCTCTGGCAACTGCCATTCTAGTTCATTTCTCTAAGGTAATCCTTTTTATAAATTCCACATATAAGTGACATCATAAAACATTTGTTTTTCTGTGTCTGGCTTATTTCACTTGGCATAATGTTCACCAAGTTCATCAATGCTGTTGCAAATGGCAAGAGACCTTTCTCTTTTAAGAAATACATTCCGCAGATCTACTGTATAGCATGGTGACTATGGTTAGTAATATTGTATTGTATACTTGAAATTTGCTAAATGAGTAGACCAGAAGTATTCTTATCTCTCTTTCTCTCTCTCTCTCTCTCTCTCTCTCTCTCTCTCTCTCTCTCACACACACACACACACACACACACACACACANCACACACACACACACACACACACACACACAAACACACACACACATACAAAATGAACCTATATGATTACCACAATTAATTATCTTCATTGTGGTAATCGTTTCCCAGTGTAGATGTATATTAAATCATAACATGGTACACTTTAAACGAAGCAAACAAAACAAAAAGACTATGCTTTTAGTTATCATTTTTCCTTATGAATTTAATTACTATTTAACCACAAATTATTTAGGCTAGTTAGTTTGTATGTCTATGTCTAGTTATTTTATTTTATTTTTCTGAGGACTGATTTGAAGAGACATCTTCCCCAAATAATTTGTATTTGTATAAGTCATGGACTTAGCACAGGAGAGGGCAAAGGGGATCAAACATATGGTTATGAAAGGAAAACTGACTCTGGGTGTCAACACACAATGCAATATATAGATGATATATTATAGAAATGTACAATTGAAAACATTGTAACCCCAATAAAAGTAATAAATAAAAAAAGAAAGAAAAAAAAACATAGTTGGGCTGTTTTGGTGTTTTTTCTTTGAACCACATAAATTATATGAATTTGGTGTAAAAACACAAGTTATAACTAGTTTGTGTTGAAGGTTTCTTATGAGAGATAATTTTTTCCATTTCTTTTTAAAATTTCACCACCAGTGCCAAAGACAGAATTCTAATGATCTATTGATAACTGAGGAAGTGGAGACAAAGGGTTTGCCTAAGAAGTTCCTTCAAATTTACGGAGGAAGAAAGGGAGTCCCAGAGTGTCAGTTTCCTGTTAGTTTTCCGACTGAGCCTGTGACTGGATACTGGACGTTTTCTGCTAGCCCCCAAGGCATTGTGAAAAACTACTCATGAGTCACTAAATTTGACAAATGCCTTCAAGGTGAATGTCAGCTTCACAGCTTATTTTATATCTCTAAGTTACAGCTTTCATTTAGATTTTAGCCTTGGTATTCCTTCCTTTTTTTTTTTTTTTGCGCCAGTTCACAGGTGCATTTAAATAATTATCTCTGAATATTTCATTTTGCATTTCAATCTATTCTACTGTTAGAATAGGGATACTGTAATACATAAGGCAGGTTTTTGTGCAGACTATATATTTTATCAGTTTCATCTATCACAGCATCTGACTAATGCCAAAAAAATGTAATTAATATTTTGCTAATATTTTAATGGTTTTTAAATGGCTTAATTTCACAGCGCAAAGACCACTTATATCAGCAGCATACTACTATCTGAAATATGACACAACTGTGTTTGTGGAATTGTCAATCTGGTGAGAAAAAACCCCTATGAGTAGGCAAATATAATACAGTAAATAATGGTTCATATCTATTTTAGAATGTGACTTAGTTCATGCATTAATCATTTTTAAAATTTGGCCTTCTTTCAGGAAGTATTTTAATGTAACCTATGTACTGCATAAAGTATAAGATAAAAATACACAAAATGAGCATAGTAGGAATTCTGGTAAAATAAATCTTAAATCTTTATTATGGCCTATGTAGCTCTACGTGCTCCTCTGGCCATCTTTCAAATTGTCTCCCCTGACTGTTCCACTGGCTTTCTCCCCACTAGTCCCCCTGTGGATCCTGGCTCCCACCATGCCCTTTCCTAACACAGAGACTCTACGCAGTGTATCTACTCCCTGGGATCCTTCCTCCCAGGTCTTCACATGGCTTATTACATAATTTCTACTCAGACATCATCTCCCCAGAGAGGTCCTTCCAGACCATATTTACATTAAAACAGGTCTCTTTCTCCATTATCATTTATCATCTTAGCCTAAAAATACTTAGGAGTGACGCTAATTATATTAGGAATTTTTAATTGCTTAGTTATTGCATGTCTCTCTCAAAGAACCATTTTATTGTTTATCCCTCTCATACCAAAATTAGTGATAAACACAAAGGTGCTCAATAATTACTTGTTGCAAAGTGAACAGTGAATGCAACACTGTATTATTACATATGTTCATAAAATGACCATCTTCTTGACCTAACATGAGGAACAGAAAAGCAAATATAAAGTGAAAATATGTATATAGAGTAAAGGAGAAAGGTTTAAATAAATGTTATAAACATCTAAAATAACAGGAAATAATTTATATGTGCTCCCCCCCCCAAAAAAAAAACAATAATAATAGGGGCTTAAAAAATGATTCCTAGCTTGCGATAAAAGTGTAATGTTGCCAGGACTAAATGGAAGGAATTCCAAAGGGCCTCATTTCAATTGCCCAGTTTAAACAATAAAAATAATAATAATGAAGGACTACTTGATGGCCAAAACATTTGTCATGGAATAGAGGCTATTACTGGAGATGGGGAGGAAATACTGGGTCAAATATTAAACTCCTGGCCAATCGAATCTTTTTTTTTTTAACCTCTCTCTGATTCCACTTTCTAAACAGCAAAGTTTAAATATTGATATAGTCATCAATAAAATGAAAAGAGAAGGTTGTGTAGAAAAAAGCATATTGTAATCTATTAAATTATAATTTTTCTTCAAACTATCTTCCTACCAAAGTGATTATTTTATCTCCAAAATTTGGGATTGAAAATGAGGAAGGCCGAGAGGGCCCTCATCACAGCACAGGACAACTTTCCAACACAAGGGAGCTGACCTCTGGAGTTTCAAACAATCAGGGAAACATGCAAAAATAAATAAATGAAGCTAATGGACTAAGGCTCTTCATAGTTCCTTTATGACATGTATGAAACAATCAACTTCAAATACTAAGAGTTAAACCTATGTGAATCACGGAAAGGAAAAAAAATAAGATACACCTAATTTATTTGGGGTAAATAGCAGGTCTATGAGAAATTAGTACTATTATAAGATCAAAGCAAATGTTTTACAAGAATGAAAGTTATTTTACTAATAGAGACATATTGTAATATGAGTCGGTCTACTCTAGGTGATGAACAAGATAGTTAAAGACTTATACCCTCCCCACTCACAAATACCCTGATACAGCTAAATACCTTGGAAAATATACAGCTGACAATTATAAAAGGGCTTTGAAAGCTGGTAGCCTGGATTGGAACCAAGGACATGAGGAATGACTATGTGGTTAGTTCCTTGGGATTTCCTTTATCTTTGATATATTTCTGGACTGGGTATTGGAGAGGACTACAACACGAAACCACCAACAGGCATACCAAAACAGCAACAATAAAATAAGCAAACAAATAATAACAGCCTGTCTTTACTAGTTAAAGGCTTTGGGAAGCAGTTCGACAGAGACTGGGTGGGGAGCCCCAGCTCTGAGTCACCTGGCTGCTGCTGACAGTCTGATCCACTGGTAGCAGTGGTAGCAGCAAAGACTGAATCTATTCCAGCCCTGCTCAAAATTCAGGGCATCACTGGACGATCTGACCTATCAGCAGCAGACACAGTGAACCCTGACTATCCCAGGCCAAGTGTCATAACCCAGACACAGGAGGTAGGTCACCCTCTTAGCAGCTGCAGCATCAAAGTGCGAGTGGGCCATCCCAGACCCGACTCAACAACTGGGGTACCAGCAGGCAGCTGAATTTATGTACAGTGGCAGCATCAGGACTCTGCATCTTCCTGCCTCTACACAGTGGCAGAAGAACACACAGGCTCAGTGGCTTTGCCCGTCTCCCTCCAAGGGTTGTCCAGTGACCACAGGACACTCATAGGAGTTCCTTCTCTTTGCAGATGGCACCAGCAGAGATTAAGCAAGGGTCTCTGGAGCACCTGGCATATGAAGCAGAGCAGAATAACACTGCCAGGGGAGTAAAACGAAGCAGTCATTAGAACTATGGCCCACAAAGCTGGCCAGAATCTAAGGAAGGCAACTGCCTGCTAAAGTAGATGATTCAGATTGGATCGAGATTCTCCCAACATAATAACAAAAAAAATCCAAGGTACAATTGACAACCACTTGTCATAGAAGAGCCAAGAAAACCTCAGTTTGAATAAGAAAGTAAAAAAACTGATACCAATACCTAGAAGAATATGAGTATTATTCGATAAGGAAAATCAGTTACCATAAAAATTCTTCAGAAATTGATTGAAAATTTTCTTGAACCTGATGAAAAAAGAAAAAATTGCACCAAAGAAAAAGAAGTTAGAAAAAAAGAAACAAAGATATTTCAAATTCCAGGAAAATGGAGTATTTATGCTTTTTAAAAATTTCTCCCCTAAGTATAACAACAAACTGTGCACATTCTATATAAAACCAACATAAGAGAACTCTGGTTTTTTTTCATTAAAGTTCATTGGGGGTGACAATGGTTAGTAAAGTTACAGAGGTTTCAGGTGTACAATTCTGGAATACATCATTTATATATCATATTGTGTATTCACCACCCAGAGTTAGTTCTCCTTCCATCACCATATATTCCAAAAATTAGAGAGAAAGGGTGAATCAGCTAGGCTTATGAGACCTGAATTACAACATGGTCATACGTCCCAGGGTTTTCTTATTGCCTCCTATGTTCTAGGATGGGTTGTGGGAGTTCCAGAAATCTGATAATACTAATAGATGCAGAAAGCAAAAAGCCCCAACAAAAGCCTGTCCTCCACAACCAAAAAAAAACCAAAAAAAAAAAAACCAAAAAAACACACAAACAAACAAAAAAACAGGAGCATGGCAAAATAAAACTATAGCAACACCTCCATCCATGGCAGCAATGGCTGAGTAGGGAGTCTAAATTTCCACCCTTGCAAGGATGCAATGAGAATCCTGAACCCACTGTTACCATGTCAGAAGAAAGCAAGGTAAAACAAAAATTTTAACTTTCAGAGTCTGACTATATAACACCAAAAATATACAGGTTTCATTTCAAAGTCACTCAACCTACCAAAACCCAGGAAATTCTCAAACTGAGTGAAAAAGACAAGAGGTGCCAAAAGAATGACCACAAAATTGTTAGAATTATCTGAAGCACATTTTAGAGCAGTCATCATATACCTACTTCAATGATCATGCTCAAAGTAAATGAAAACAAATAGACTTTCAGCAAATAAATGAAAAATATAAAGAAGAAATCAATGTAAATTTTAAAACCAAAAAATACAATAACCAATATTTAAAAAAAACTCAATTGATGAGCACAAGAAAATGGAAGGACAGAGGAGTCAGTGAAACAGAAAAATAGAAATTATTCAACTTGAGAAACAGAGAAAATAGATTTCAAAAATAAATAGAGAAAGTTGGGACTACAAAAAATATTAAATATCATATTATCAGACTTGAAAAAGAAAAGAGCAATAGGGTTGGCTTAAAGCACTCAAAGAAATAATAGGATAAATTTCCCAAATTAGGCAACGCCTTCCCCCCATCCCCCATATATGGACAGTCCAAGAATTTCAGTGAATACCTAACCTGATAAACATATAGAAATTAAAAAAAAAACCACATATCATAGTCAAACTTATGAAAACTTAAGACAAAGAAAATATCTGGAAAGCAGTGAGAAAGTAACATACATTATATCCTTAAGGGGAAAAAATGAAATGAGATGACAATGGGGTTTTTCATAAGAAATCCTTCTGTAAGTCAGAAGCCAGTAGCAGACATTTTTTCAAGTTCTGGGGAAAAATAACAACAAAAACAACAAAAATCTTGTTAACCAGAATCCTATATTCAGTGAAAGTATCCTTCAAGAATGAACAGGAAACAAAGACATTCACAAATGAAAGAAAACTACAATAATTTATACCTACTTTAAAAAGACAGATACAAATATATGGTGATGGAAGAACTGGCTCTGGGTGGTGAACACACAACGTGATATATAGATGATGTAATACAGAATTGTACACCTGAAACCTATGTAACTTTACTAACCATTGTCACCCCAATAAACTTTAATTAAAAAAAATGATAGTTAAAGGAACTTATCAAGACAAAATCATTTGTATATTCTTCCACATTAAATTACTGGGAGGAAAATAGAAAAATATAAACAAAATACATATATACATTAAAAAAACAATAAACACAACCTATATTAAATGTAAATATGATGTAGGTACATACGGTTTTAGTCACTAGAAGTAAATGGTCCAGCTATACTAAATTCAAATAATTATTGTTACTTATGAAATAGGAATTTTCAAATATTGTATTTGATATAATTATTTCTCATAGGAAAAAAAAACAGGCTATTTCAGCATGCTGACATAAATCATATTGTTCTGTGCTGATTTTGTAAAGGCTGTTTATTCCACCAAAATCCTCAAATTTCCCAGGAGAAGTTATGCCTCACAATTTGTAATGACATAAATTCCATTTAACTTGACCTGAATCTTAAATTCGGAAAACAAAAGAACTAATCTAATGCTTCAAGAAAAGCAAGTGTCATGAAAGGGGATTAACAACTCTGATGACTAAAGTATTTTATTTTATTTTATTCATCAATTGACTGAGAGAATTGAGTACTCAATAGAATGCAGGCAATTTAAAGCTCAGTCAACCCTAAACCTAAGGGGCCAATTTGAGGAGTAACTGTGCTATTCAGTTGTAATGTTCACTCGGTCCCTAATCCCTCTGCTGAGGATGTGAAGTAGTCGGTAAGCACTGTGATATGGTGCATTATTATTTTATGTTTAGTATTATCCAGTGACTTGCCACAGAATGGTTCCAGTGACTTCCTTCTTAGAGCATGTCAAACATAAGTTACTGACAGATTAATATTCAAGCTGTGAAATTCAAATAAAGACCTTTGTATAGATATAAAGTTATTAGGATTTATTTATAATATTTTTGCATTAACTATTTGTCCTATTTATACTGCAGTTTTATTTCTTCCTTTTTTTCTTTTTTCCCTTAGGAAATTTTAAATTCTTTTTTCTTTTCTCTACAAATTTGGAATGTTTTTATACCTCAGTTGTTGCCCTATGCATTTTAGTTTTAATGTTTAAATTATCAAAATATAAAATACATTATGATTTGTTAACTCTTCTTGGATAATGACATAAACTGAGGATGCTTTAACTCAAATCATATCTTCTCCATTTATATAATATGTAGAAATCTATATACCTAGATCTATAATTTTCCCCCCAGAATGTATCTTGTATAGAGATTGTTTTCAGGATTTTATAAAGTCGTTAATTTTATTTGAATTTATCTATGTGTTTTATAATTTCTTGGTTCACTGTTTTTCATGCCCTCAGGACCTTATTCCTTACTTCTGAAGTACATCTTTCAAAAGCCCTTTTAATGAAGTTCTGTCACTAGTAAATGATCTCAGATATTATTTATCTGAAAATGGCTCTTTTTTGGCCTTGTGTTCTCTGGGTGTGCCATTCTAGTTCAAGTTAAATTTTGATAGAAATAATATATTTATTCTTTGAAGCAGTGCTCAAAAATAATTCAAAAAAACGAAAACAAGTTAATTGATAAGACAGGCAAAATATATCATCAGATATTTCACAAAGCAGATAACATAAGTGGCCATAATACACATGAAAATCTGTTCCACCTCTAAATAATCAATGATATAGTAATTTAAATCACTCAGTAACCATTTTAGAGCCATTATGTTGATAAGGTTTTAAAAAATTATCAATTACAAGTTTTGTTAGGTTGTTTAGCAAATGGTAACTCATAAATTACGGATGGAACATACATAAACAGATATAATTACATTGGAAAAACCATTTAACTCACTGGTATATGTCAGTTTGCTTAGAAACTAGGATCCAGAAAATCTATTTCACACATGCTTTCTATACATGTTCCTTAAAAGACGTGTACAAGGATGACCAAAGCAAAAACTAAAGCAGCAATAATAAAAACTACAATAGCAAAAACAAACACACAAAAAACAAAATAAAAGAAAATTCAAATGTCTTTGGACAAAAGTCAGCTGTACCAGCGACACTAATTAAGGTAAAATAAAATAGTATTGAGAGTACAAACCAATTTGTCAATTAATTCATGTAGTATATTTTCATTTAATTTAAAAGCATGTAATATTGCATTCTGTAATGTTTACTCTGTAATGTATTCTTATACATGTACTAAAACTATAAAACAAGACAAATATGCGTTAAATAGAAACTGCTGGTAAGTGACTACAACACATCTAGGTGGGAAGGTGAGGATTGTAATTTGGGAGAGTTATACAGGAGATACAAAATAGCTTTTTAATGTTTTTTATTTAATTGTGGATGCATGGCATTATTTTCTAATCTAACCACATATATTCTTTTCTGTAAGTTTGAAATACTACAGAATTTCAAAAATATTGAAAATATTAAATATTTCTTTTATTCTAGTCCTAAAGCCATGCAGTTCCTTACTCTAGGCTAGTATGTTAGTTCGCACATTCTGTATCATTTAAGAGCTATCCTGGTTGTGTACTAAAACCTACTATTATAAAACATAAAATCTCTGCATTTTGTTTTTATCACTTAAATTTATAACCATATGTAATAGATATAATTTTCTTATTAAAATGTTGTCTATATAAATGTAGTTGTTGCTAACTTCTGAATTTCCTCATATATTTAATAGCTGTATATTGATTGTTTTATTTTACTACATATAATGTATTTTACTTTTGAAATTTTTTTCGTATTGGTGGACAGTTAGCTTTTGTCCATGTACTCTTAGGTAGACTTCTGAAATGACAATCTTATCTGTCCATCTATTAACTCATCTATCTGCATTTATATATGTAATTATATGTATATATATATATGTGAATTGCATATATATATACATATATATATGTGTATATATATATATATATATATATATATATATATATATATATATATATATAGTATAACTAAGATTAGAGTGTGAGTCTTTAGTGGTGATAAGCAAAGATCAATATTCCCTGACAGTACCTTTACTCCATTTAAAATCCACATCTCCTACTGAAAATCATTCAACTTTTTGACTTTTTCATTTTTTCTAATTTCTATTAATTCTACTTCCATATCATAATTCCCTTTAAGGAATGTTTCTGGCTATAGTTGCCTGTGTCTTATACCACAGGTTATTTATATCAGTCTTAATGACATAATAAAGAATCTTGCAAATATTTCTAGTGTAACCAAGTTATATTTGCACATAAACAGGGGAATTGAGGGTATTGCAAACTGAATCTTCTTATTAAACATTAATGATTTTCAATTTTGGAAACCAAGGTAATTATCAACTTTATCTGTTTGGTGTGCAGTATATTATCCAGTTATATCTTTATATTAGGTTTCTTAATCTATATTTAAAATAAGGCATTCTTTCTCTGCTTTCAAATGTGTTTGCAAAAATAAAGCAAAATTTAATTTTTATGATTTCAACTGTATATTATTTTGTCACCTTGAGCTTTTTTCCCTTAAAAATAATATCCAATATATTATATTTATATCATTTTGCTTGCTTGTTAAAAAAAAGCAATACTTGGAATTATTTATTATTTCTACCATGTTTTTCTTTCAGGTTGTCTGCTTTGTTACATTTTTAAATACATCTTTAATAATTCTTCTTTCTATCATTATTGATTATGTTCCCCAAAGACCACTTCATAGATGATGTAGAGGCCTGACCACCACACTGTATTTCTGAAGCTGATGTTGAATAATATTGTATGTCAACTATAATTATATATACACATATTCATGGGATGTGGAGTAGAGTGTGGGAATGGAGTCAATGGAATTGTAAGAGATAAGTATGATATTGGGGGTGGGAGGGCAGTGGATGGGGGGAGGGGTGTTGTTAGTTTGTGAGGGGTGAAAAGGATAACAACAATTGCATTGTTCTGCACACCTGAAAATAATAAAAAAAATTAGTAAAAAAAAAAAAATATATATATATATATATATATATATATATAATAATTTTTCTTTCTACTTGACTTGTTTATTTACTTTCAGTTTTTAAGCCTAACCATCATGTTATTTACATATAATCAATTGCACATATAGAAAATGTACAGCTTGATAACTTTTGACATAGATACATATTCATGATATTATCAAATAATCAAGATAATAAATATTTATCGCCCCCAAAATGTCCTTGTGCCTCTTTAAATTTCTCTTTCATGCCCCTTCTCAATGTCCTCCTTCACGGACCACCAGTTAAACTTTTGGTCACAATATGTTAGTTTGCCATAAGATATTATGATGAATAAAATTTTATTAGTTGCTAGGCTAGCATTTATTTTGCGTTGTTTTGCTTCTTGTCTTCCAATTACTAACACAGCTAAATTATTATTTTCTGTTCTTTCTTTTCTTTACTGAACTGATATTTTTATGAGATAAGTTATTTTTAAAAGGCAGTTCACTTACACACATTATAGATTTAATTTCCCTGGAAATTTTTATTTTTCCCATTAATTCTTCTTTTCAACTTCATGAGCAATCAGAACTGGGCCTTTTTTAATGTAACAGTTAATTATCAAACGTAATTCTGTTTGGAAGTAGGCAAAGGAATAACAACCAGTTTTCTCAAAATCTTATATCTTTAGGTAAACTAGGGAACTTTAGATTAAGGAGTTTACTCATATGAGAAGGTATTTCTCTTTACTACATACATGATGGAATTTTATCACCTGAAGTGTCAAAATGTGGGTTGAATAAAGGCCCTGACTAATTTATATATTGTCAGCACACAAAGAATTTATGCACATCTTGCACAGGTTGGTCATAGTGCTCTACCACGGGACTTCCATGTATATATATTATGTGAGAAACAGAAAATAAAAAATCAAAGAACAACAACAATAAAAACATCTAAAATGTTTATATTTCTAGAGAGTAAGGAAACAGGCATACATAATATGGAGTAAATAAAATGAATTCATTTCAATTCTACCCATATTTCATTCTCTTTCATAAAAGTTTTATACACTAATCCCCTCTTATGTGCAGGCAATGCATGCCAGGACCCCTGTGGATGCCTGAAACCATGATAGTACCTTACCATATACATATGGTGTCAATTAGATACCATGGCAGTTGATTTGATAACCAAGACTGCTACTAAGTGACTAATGGCTGGGTAGCATATACAGCATGGAAATGCTGGACAAAGGGATGACACACATTCCAGGCAGGATGAAGCCAGAATGCATGAGATTTCATTGTGGTACTCAGGTGAACCATTTAAAACTTAGGACTTATTTATTTCTGGAATTTTCCATATAATATTTTTAGACTTTGCTTTATGGATGAAAACTGAAACCATGGAAAGTGATACCACTGATAAGGGGAGTCTATTGTATAATCCATGCAGGCTTCTTTAGAATAGAGAAATCTCTACATATCAAACAATGAAATAATGGTTACAATTGTCCAAATGTTTGCATATATATTTTTGAATATATTTCTCTTTTCTTGATAGTTATTTTGGCTGTTTGCATCATGTCTCTTTATAATGCAAAAGAAATGAACTTAAAGACTAGGAGATATTAATAGAAAAGTATTGGATAATGCAGCTAGAGAGAGAGCGACCAGGGAGGGAGGGAAGGAGGGAGAGGGAGAGAGGGGGAGAGAGAGAGAGA
>NW_017731986.1:193197-204997 GCF_001890085.2 Hipposideros armiger
AGAGAGAGAGAGAGAGAGAGAGAGAGAGAGAGAGAGAGAGAGAGAGAGAGAGAGAGAAAGACAACTGGAGACCATGGGTTTGTCTCCTTAAATAAAGTTCTAATATAGGAATGTGTTTATAAAGGATGTACCTCGAAATCCAATTTGAAAGAGCAAAAAGACAGCCATTGTGAAAGAGCAAAAAATTGTCACTAGTACTGTAAAATGTTGCTTGCTAGTAGTATTTTAAAATTTATGAAGTTATTCTTACTATATTTACGATGATATATATATATTTATATATATATGAACATTTTTTACATTTGAATAAATGCCAAAGATTGAAAAACTATGTACATTTTAACATAACTATATAAGACATACATACATACATTTAGGAAAAAATAGTGATCAAAGACCCCACAACATTGATTGAATTGAAACTAGAAATAAAACAGATGTTATGAGCTCCTCAATAAGGTATTTCATAACAAAGTAGCAATAACTACTTTCAAGAATTTGTAAAAGCTGTAGCATACCTAATAGTTGTACTGAGATAACTTGTCATCAGCAGTGAACTAAGGCCCTTTTGTTTTTTATCTTAACACAATCTAAGCAAAATCCTTGCCAGCTTTGTCTTCCTTAAGTTTAATGGCTACTTGTAGCTTGAAGCAGTCTACTACTAATTAGTGAAACTCAACAAAATTAACAGCTAGCGTTTTAACCTGTATTATTATTATTATTATTATTATTATTATTATTAATATATATATATATATATATATATAATTACTTCCATATGTTGCTAACTGTCTGGTAAAAAAAGGCCTTTCAAAGATGCTTCTTGAAGAAAATATTTAGTCTGAATATTTAGCAACTTCCTCTACTTTCAAGGAAAAATGCACCTTCTTTTGCATAAAATGTCACCATAAATACTATTTCAATAAGGAAAAAAAGATAAGGGATTTAAAATATTCAACAGGGATGATATTTTATTTGCACAAGTTTATTACAATTGTTGTCCTATGAAATATATGCAACATTAAAAACAAATACTTCCACATGAGAGAATATAAGTACTTACTAACGGGAAAACAATGTATAAAAAAAATTAGGGTATGAATTTCTTCAAGTTTTATAAAGTTGTCCATATATTACCAGCATATTAATGGTAAAAAAAGTATTTTAAAAGCCAAATCCTCAATCTACTGTAGCAGAGAAAATGTTTATTACTGTTACTTGAAAAAGGATCACTGTAATGTTTTCCATCCAGGGGCAATATGTTTTTCTTTATTGGAGATAGTTAGGAATGCTCTGCATAATTCTAAAGAAATAAAGTGTAGCATAGTCTTCTACAGGCTATCCTAGAACATAAAGCAAATAGGAGGGAATAGGAGGAAATGTTGCAAGAGGAGGAGGATGAGAAAAGGGAGAAAGAGGAGGAAAAATACAAAATAAAAAGATCATTTAGAAAGTCAAAATTGATAAAGGGCATGAATTATTAAAAGCATGAATTTTTAAATTAATGTAATTCTTTTTACATCATTTTGAGGTTTATACCTAAAATACATTTCATTTACTGCCTAAGCATTAACAATGCACTTTCCACAATCATTAATAAGAGTTCTGGAAAAAAATTAAACACCCTATTATATAATTTATGCAAAAGTAAATGAGTTGCTCAGTATAAAGTGAAACACACATATATTTATTTTACTAATTCTGAGTGAATCCTTAAACTTGCACACTAGAATCTTACTATATGTTATCTACAGTATTACATATGTGTATAAAGTTTTACAACATAATTATGGCTAATAAAAATTTATAGGAAACTATACTTATTATTCTACTACAGGACTCTAGTAATTCTCAAGTTATAGTTAGCTAAAATGCATTTTTTAAATAATATACTTCAATTAATAGATATGTATTTAAAATCCATGTATAATTGAACCCATACAGTTCAAACCTACATATATATATTTACATAAATATATTTATATATATATTATATATATATAAATATATATATTATTTTTTTAATTAATTTATTTATTTTCCTTCCAGAGGAAAAGAAAAAAGGGTTACGTTTAACTTGTTTCGGATAACTGAGAAAGCACTAAATTAAATGAGATGTATCTCCTAACACTAGAAGACTGATTTGAATCTTCAGGACAAAGGTTATCTATTGGATCTTCCTTTTAAAATCTATTATAAAACATTTTTTCCATTTACCTTGTTACTGCTTAAAGATAATAGCTCTTTTTTTCATATATACAAATAAAAATTAATTATTTCAAAAATGAAGAAAACTGGTTGAAAACGAAGGTGGCCAGCATAAAACACCTATTGAAGCCTTAAGCAGTGAATTACCTATATTTTGTAAAGAAAGAAGGCACTAGCACACCAAGTCTTTTTGTCCTCTAGAATTGAATAAAAAATTATTGAAGAATTGACCTCTAATTTCCTTGTTTTGGGGATCAATCACCCTTGTTTTCTTAAGACTTATTGCAATAAAAATAAAAAAGAAATGCTAATTGTTTTTCTAAACTTTAAAATATTTACATGTAAATCATTCACATATATTGGAAATAGTGTCCAGATGTTTGCTACTAAATCCAAGAACAGTAAGTCACTGATTACACTTTTGTAAGCTAATACAAATGAAAAAAGAAATAAAACCAAAAGAGTACTGTAAGAGAGCAAAATATTTTTACATTTGCTTTATCAACAAAACTATTCCTCACCCAATTTAATTTAAAGATATGCCAATGAAATAAATTGGGTTGTCGAAAAAGTCATGACGCATTTTGCAACGAAAAACGGGAAAAAATGCGTCATCACTTTTCCGACAACCTAATACTTGTTGGATTAGAATGGTCTCAAGATCCTTAGAAAAATGTTTTTTGTCCTTAAACACATGTGTACATTGGTCTAATGCAATTTATGATATTTCCAAATATATATCTGTCTATGCTTCAAGGCCTGGGACACTGTTAGTTATTGTTGCAATAAAAGCAATAATGTTGAGATAAAATTTCTGAGATTTAAATTCCTTTGATACAGACGGAAATTTGTTGGAACAGGATTTTTATTTTACCACTCTTACAATTATATATATCAAATAGAATATTAGAATCTGATGTTAAAATATTGAGAAATTGTTCAACATCAAATATGCTGCTGCTTAAGTTCAATATTTGTTACAAGAGCAAAAGCTTGATAAACCATTTTTTAAAATAAAATAATTTGTCATCATTTTTATAGACCTTTTAGCTTCACATTCACTATTTGGAGAAATGTGACCCTCCATAGTTGAAAGGATCATAACTCATTCAATTAATTTAAAGATGAAAAATCTTTGTGGAATACTGTAGGTGAATTGAGAAATTCACTATGCTATCTATGATAGTACTTTTACAGTTTTCTATAAATGTCTCAAGAAAAGAGGTTTATAGCATTTCCTCAGTATTTACTACTTATAACTAAATATTACCAATAAAGTTCTCCATCTTGAAAATAAAATATCAAAGGTTTAAAAGCTATCAGCTCATTGATCTTATATAACTATATTTATTATCTATCATGCTGAAAATATTTGAAAATATGTACTTGTCTTTTATTGTTGTCTGACTATAAAAATAATTTGTTATATTTAATTTTAAGTGATTATTGGATTCACCATAATTTATATTAACAATAAATTTGTCTAGATTTAAATATTTCTCAAACTGCATTTTTCAATATATTCACTGTGTTCATGATGTTAAAATACACTAGATGTGCACTACGTGTGGATGAAAATATGTGATACATTATTCCTAAGTATACATTTCTTAATGATTTCCTAGTGAAGTTTCTAGTCATATTGCACATGTCATTACACATTGCTACTTCAGTGTTTACATGAAGAAATATGCAGTAAGTTTTATACTATCAATGGCTATAAAATGGTCTGCCATATACAGAGTGTGCCCAAAAAATGTATAGAGATTTTAAGAAAGGAAAAAAACTGTATTAAAATTACACTGATGGTAACCTTGTTGAGCTCCTCTTGTAATTGCAGAAATCAAACATGACTTGTATTGATCTTTTGTTATCAATATATATTGAGTATTACAATTTTAATACACTTTTTCCTTGCTTGAAATGTGTATACATTTTTTGGCACCTTCTGTACACACACACACACACACACACACACACTCACACATGCAACACTTCTAGTTCTATACTTAATGAAATATGGGCAGGTGATATTGCCAATTGTTAAATATGCCCACTTGTGATGACTTGGAATGCAATGACCTATGGGGAAAATAGACATTGTGGGTTAAGACATTGACTTTAGAGACAAGACAGGCTAATTACTAGCTCTTAGATCATGAGTAAATCACACAAAACATGTCAATTTGTTTCATCATAATTTTTAAAAAGAGTAACAACACTTATATAATACTGTAATAGTTAACAAAACACTTTTTATAATGTGCTTTTATTGCCTAGTGCCTGGCACATAAAATTCAATTAATAATAGGTAGGTACAAACAGCATCACCAAATGCAATGGACTATAATTACATCAATTTTGTGGGTGACTGTAATAAAATGATAAAGCTTAGAGCCCTAACAGGACTTTGAATGAAGGTGTATAAAGCATTAATTACGGAAATTTACATCAATCAACATCACTGTGGATTTTGAAAAATACAGAATCTTATGTCCCCACTCAAGGGAACCAAATTCATAATCCTGAAATTTAAAAAGCTTCCCAGTTGAATTGACATGTAAATTATGTGGAACTTTCTGTATTGGAGGGCCACTGAAATTTTCATCTTACAATGATCTTATTTGGAATACCTATTAAATTTGTCAATTACCTCATATTATTTGCTCTGTAAAATTAAAGAATGAATTCCCTCACTTTTCTTTAAGAAACTTTACATTTAGATTTTTCATTTAAACTGTTTTACCCATAGCTTAGGCTTAAAAGAGTAGACAAATGGATGCTGTGCTGAGCATTTAAGGGTTTCACCATCCTACTTGTATGAACTAGGCATCTTTTGGCAGGGAGCTGGAGAACTGAATTGAGGTATATGATGCTTACACATTAGTAATAAGCATGAAAGTTAATAAGAATAACAAGAATATGGGTTCAAACTGGAAAAGGCAAAGAAAGCCTTAAATATTAGACTGTGAGTTATTTCCAGATGAGGAAATCTTCAAATACTGCAGCATGTAGCTTTCTAGGAGATTAAATAAAGACTGAACAAGGTAATTGCTTTCCCGAAAAGTTTAACCTACTTAAGAGAAAGGATTGACAAATGTAAAATTAACATATGGAAGTGCACACCTAATCATTACAACAGGGTCTAGTTTAGTGGGTTCCAATTGTTGGCTCTATATTGAAATTGCATGTGGTGGTTTAAAAAAACTGTTTAGTCCCTACACAAACTCTAATAATTATTTGGGGTGCAGACTGAACATCAGTATTATTTTGTTATATTATTTTAATTGTTAAATAATATAGTAAAAATAACTTTTCAGTGTGTACAGTCCTTTGAATTATACCATATGCATAGATTTGTTAAACCACACTATAATCAAAATACAAAACTGTTCTATCATCCAAAAAAACTACTTCTATGTAATAACATCTTCCCTTAACTGCTAGCCACCACTAAACTATTCTTCCTCATTATAGTCCTGTCTTTTCAAGGATGCCCTTCACATGGAATCATGCAGTATTGCAAGTTTCAAGTAAACTTGTTTGACTCAGGAAAAAGAAAAAAGATGGTAATCTCACTCTCATTTTCATATTCTGGTTTTCTTCTCTAATTTATTTGCTACTATTTATTTTACACCTCCAATAACTTCAAAATGTATCTCGTAAATGTTTAATAGTGGCATTCTTTGGGTGAGACAGGTGGTGTGTGCTCACTCCGTCTTAGCTGGAACCATAACCCCTTGTAGTATCATTTCTACTTCAAAATGAAAGCAGGATTGAGAAATACAGTTCCAAGGCATCAAAATTTATGCAAAAAAGTGGAGTAAAGAAGGAAGAACATTAGATTAGGTATTGTTGCAATTCAACAATTCAGTGTTTTTCAAAGTGGAATTTAGCTACATCAAAAGAACATCAGCACAGGGGCAGGTCGAGTGGCTCAGATGGTTAAGAGCTCACTCAAGAGTTTGAGCTCTGAGCAACAGCAGTTCGATTCCAGACCTGAGCTGAGCAGACGCTAAGCTGCCAACAGGTGGCAGGATGGCTCAGCATAAAAAAAAATAACATTGGCACAGTGGAATACTACAGTGAAAAAGGTGAAAAGATGAAATAGTGCCATTTGCAACAAAATAGATAGATCTTGAGATTATTATGCTAAACGAAATAAGTCACAGAAAAAGCTGAGAACCATATGATTTCACTGATATGTGAAATATAAAACAAAGCAACAAAAGAACAAACAAACAAATAAGAAAGAAAAATGCATAGACACAGACAATAGTTTAGTGGTTACCAGAGGGTAAGGGGGTGGGAGGTAGTAGATGAGGGTAAAAGGGACCAAATACATGGTGATGGAAGGATAACTGACTCTTGGAGGTGAGCACACAATGTGATATACAGATGATGTACTATGGAATTGTACAATTGAAACCTATGTAATTTTACTAACCATTGTCACTCCAATAAATTTTAATTAAAAAAAAAAAGCACATTGGGTGTTTGTTAGAGGACAGATTACCAGGATTAAACCTGATATACAAAATTAGAATCTTTTAGAATTTTTAAATGGGATTTTCATTTGAAAAGTACCTAGATGATTATTATATATCCTAAAGTTTGCAGACCAGAGAGTTAATCTGGAAATAAGACAGGAACTAATCCAACTTCATACTGTACCATCTGCCCATCACATAAAAAACAATATTTCTGGTTTCACATGTGAAATTCAATTCAATAAGCCCATATTTCTTACTATGTCTTATTAGCACATATTAATGATTCATTATTAATGTAACTATTGCTTAATTGTTCTTGGTTAGTATTTATTAATATTTATATATTATGTACCATTCCTATCACTAGACATGGCTCTAAAATTTATAATATCATCAAGCTGGCTTGGGACACCAGAAGGCCCTGGTTTGGATCCCACATATGAGGGCCAGTGACACTGCCCTCTACAGCTAACATGCTAAACAACAGCTCAACCTGGAGCTAGGCTGCCATGTGTCGCTGGCAACGGCATAGGCTGCAGTAACAGCTGCAGTGTGTTGCCATGGTTACCGTGTGTAGCCAGTAGCCAGTGTGAGTGGCTAGCACCCACCATGAACGGCCATCCAGAAGCTGGCAATTGATATGCCTCGCCCGGGAAGAGCGCAACGATGGTGCCAACCTGGGCCAGTGAAACAACGTCCTCCACAACTAGACTGAAGAACAAAAGGACAGCAACTTGTCTGTTCCCCTTCTCCCAATTCCCCAGCGCTGTTCCCATCCCCCAATTCCCCAATAAAAATATCTTTAAAAAAATTACAATATTGCAAGTGAACAAATACAAATTTTTTTGTTACTCTTCAGAAACTTCATTCTAGTGAATGAAGTCAAATAATAAGCATACTACACTACTAATAGAATTTTTTTTAGAATGCTAGAATGTGATAAATTACATGGAAAAATAAATACCACAGCGTAATGGGGATTGGGAAGGACTTGTGTGTGATAGGGGAATGTGAGGTTAAGTGGAGTGGTCTAGATAGTCCACACTGCAAATATATTTTAACAGATTTGGGAGTGGTGAGAGAGTAAGCCAATGTGCTATCTTGGAGAAGAGTATACTAAACAGAGCTGCATAAGAAGCTCTATCATATATTAATACATGCTGTGCCTGAGGAACAGCAAGGGGAGAGTGTGTGTGTGTGTGTGTGTGTGTGTGTGTGTGTATAGAGTAATATGAGATAAGCTCATAAACTCAGAGAAGAAATAACATTCAGATTATATAGGGCTTTGGGTGAGTTTGACAATCATTTTTAGCAAAATGGGGAATAGTTGAATAATCGTCAACAGATAGGTTACTAGTCTGACTTGTTTTCTTAAAGGATCAATCTGTTTTGCACAAAATGAAATTTAATGAACAGTAAAACTACAATTACAAGATCAATTAGGAGACTGCTTGTGTATTCCAGATCTAAGAGTGGTTTAGGACAACAAGTTGGCTGTGTAGGTGATATGAGACAGCCTCATTTTATATATGTATTTTAAAGATTAAGATTTTCTGAGAAATTGCAAGTGGAATGTCTCAAGCTTTAGCCCAAATTACTGGAAAGATGGAGTTGCCATTAACTGAGATGCAAAGACTACACAGGTAAAAAGAATAAATGGGTGAGATCAGGAATTCATTTAACTGAGTAAATTAAAATGAATTAGAAATCCACATGCACATACTGTGTAGGACATGGCACATATGAATCTGGAAGTCTGGAGAGAATTCTTGGTTCATGATATATAGTAAGTGGCAATAAGAGAGAGGGAAATATTGAGAAATAAGTCAATATAATACCTCCTGAGGCTACACCTATTGCAATATGTGATAGTTTTCAGGTTATTTCTTTGTTTTTGTTTGGTTTGTTTTTTTGTTTGTTGTGGCCAATCTGGAGGGGGTGGAAATTATATCTAATCTGGTTTGAATTTCCATCTTTAGAGAAAACTTGATTATGCTTGTCCCTTCACACTTTCATATAATTTCTAGAAATACCTTGTCCAATTTATCAAAATTAAAGAAAGAAAACCTGTTGAGATTTTGGTTGGAATTACCTTGAAACTCTTCAATATGGAGAGCATTGACTTATGATGTAGGGTCATTTCATCTATTTAATAGGGTAATCTATAATAACTGAAAACGTTCAAACTTATATAAATGCTTTTGCACACCTTTTAAAAAGATAATTCTTAAGTGCCTTATTATTTGTTGCTATTGCAAAATTTCTTTTAATTAAATTCATTTTGTAAAGTGTTCAAATGTATAGAAAAACAATAATCTTTCATATTGATTGTATATCAGTGACATTGTTAAACCTCCTTGAAAGTCACTTGAATTTTCTACACATACAAATATCCCACCTCAGAATAATGACAGTGTGCCTATTTAAAATCCTTTTAAGTTTTATTTTATTTCATTTTTGTTTTTTGAATAGATTGCTTGTAAGAAGAATTTCAAACAATTTTTTAAAATTCACCATTGAGTATGAAGTGATACAAGATACTGTAGGAGATCTTAATTAATTGAAGCTTCTTTCTAGCCCTAAAAAAAGTTTTTGTTCATTTTCATTTCCATGTTCCTCTCAGTAATAAAAATCTCAAATTATGACAGTTCATTTCACTATTAGTAATTTTGTAAACTATAGTTAATTTATAAATATGAGACTTTCTGATGAGTACACCTGAATCTTTAGTCTTTCACCTAAAAAGTATAAATGACATTATCCATTTTTGCCTTACATTACTTTGATTTATCATTTAAATATAAAGGCTATGTCTTCTCTAGTACCGTACAAGTATACAATTGTGAAGTCATTATATAGTCACATATCAAACTCATCATAAATTCAGTGAGCTTGTGACTCAGTCTTTGAAAGTCACATTGTGTTGTTATCTCCTTCTTCCCTTTGCCCTAACTTTATATAGAGACATCCCATTTGGGATGTGCACAGACATATTCCTTCTAGCATTCTTCACTTTCCTGAGCTCTTCCAGATGTCTATTTTAATTAAGTCTACCTTGTCCCATGTAAACATGAGTGTTAAAATCTTTTGGTTCATTCCTTTTATACCTCAAGGACCATACTGCTAACCACCATTGGTTGTTCTGGACATAGAAAATACAAAGCAGGCTCATTTTTTCTGTTCTGTATCTGGTTTACAGAGACATTCATTTTTTGTTTACTGCCAACTATGCCTTTTTTTTTCATAAAATTTATCCTTTACTCCTTTGAATTCAAAAATAAGCTCTCAAAGATGAAATGCTACACAACTTGATAAATTAATCTATATCATGGTTTTGAGAATTATTTTTCTACTTCTTATGCTTTCGGAGGGAGAAGCCTTTCTGGAGCATTAACACGTTGTCTCTTGTCTTCTGTCTGCTTAGGATGAGATCTTGTGGTACCAAAGAGGAGCTGAATACTACTCCAGCTATCTGCTATTCAGGAGAAGAAAACTCAACATGACTGATAAAACTAGAATTCTTATTAGGAGATCAAAGTTTATGAATCTGCATCATTTTATCCAGTGATGATTTACTATTCAAAGCAAACAAAAGAACACATTAATAGAATTTTTAAAAATTAAATTCTCGCCCTAGAGTTACAATATAAAAATATAAATTACAATTTAATGCAGGAGGTGGTGTCAGGGAGATAACGAGAGCCAATTCACGCACAGCCTTGAAAATTGTAAATAATTAGCCTTTTACTTTGATTAAAATGGGAAGTCATTTCAGTGTCTTGAGGAGAGGAACAGCATAATCTGATTTATATTTTTAAAGGATTACTCATACTACTGTGTTGGGGACAGGTTCTAAGAGAAGACTGGGAGGAAGGAGGTGTCCAGGCAAGAGATGACTGGGCTTTGACCACAGTAGCAGCAGCAGAAAAATGAGAGGTAGTCAGATTCTAAATTGACTTTGATAGTAAAAAGAAATATTTTTTACCTCTATTAAAATTATTAAGGTGACATTGGTTAGTAAAATTATATAGATTTCAATTGTACATTTCTATAATATATCATTGATATGTTATACTGTGTGTTCACCACTCAGAGTCAGTTTTCCTTCCATCACCATATATTTGATCCCCTTAACCCTCATCTACCACTCCCGCCCCCCCTTACCCTCTGGTAACCACTAAACTGTTATTGCTGTCTATGATTTGTTGTTGTTTGTCCTGTTTGTTTGTTACTTTCAGTTTTACATGCCACTTATGAGAGAGAGATCAATAGATGCAGAAAAAAAAGCATAACTAGGTTTCAGTGACACAAGTCTTTCAGCAGCTTGAATGTACCTTTTTCTCCCAACAGCAAGGACTTTGTAATTCTATGCCCTCTGTCTGTATCACACTATCTGTTTATCTACAAATCTTTACATGATTCAAATTTCAAGTACTACGTGCTGGTAGAGCACTATGCTCTATGGATACCTTCACATTACATCCAAGTTACTTTATTTAGTGAATAATCTGAACAATATTTTGTCAGTCTGAGTGGACTAGATGGTTTTGGTCACCATTACACTCTTATTCTGAACATAGTGCCTGACACTGCAAAGTAAATATTTATTGAATGAATTAATCCAATTCGTATAGCTATATGTTGCAGGGTATTCATAGTCTCTTCCCCAAATGTTCAACAAGTGCCACCTATACATATCAGATTGAGTTAGTTTCCATTAAACACATACACACAAGGGACACCAACTTAATACTAGGCCCTGAAGACAAGGAAATGGAATGATTCGGGGCAGCTGTTACGGAGAAAATAGCATCAGTGCGAAATTTTAAAATGACATGAGCTATTGCTCTTGTTAACTGTAATACTGATAAGCTAAAGAATAACTTGATTATTTGAAAATAAAAATGAATATGTTAGTTTTCCAATCCAGAAGCTATTAAAAATAGGCAGCCAAATTAAGGTTAATTGTTACCGGCCAAGAGAGCCCCCCCCCCCACAAAGAATTTTCAGTTTTCTTTCCTATAGAAATGTTAAGTCTCCTCCCTAGTTTCTTAGTTTCTTAGCTCTTGGCTTTGATTACTTTTCTAACCAGTTTGTAA
>NW_017731986.1:205881-208944 GCF_001890085.2 Hipposideros armiger
CTTTGGAATGTAATTTCTTTTCTAATAATGGGCCCTTGAGCTATTCTCTACTGCTGGGCCTACTTCTACTCTTTAAAATGCATTATCTTTTCGAATAAACTACTTTCTCAGTGCTTTACTCTGGCATCTCGTTCAATTCCTTGCTCTAGTTGCCAAGGACCTGGATTTTGTGCTGAAAAGGGCCCACTTTCCGACAACATTAATGATATTATTTTTGAATTTATCAATGCAAAATATTTTGCATTGAAAGGAAACTGTTTCAGAATCTGAAAATCATTGTTATAACAAATTCAAATTAATCTTTACTTTAGTATCATTGTAAAAGGAAGGAAGACTATCTAGTGGATTAGTGTGCTCTATTAAATTTGTCATTTAAACAAAAAAAAGCCAAAAATGTGAAAAAGAAAATCAGACCCCATACCCTTTGTTACAAATATAATTAGATATTGTACAATTTCTTTGAGAACATTTCCTAGAAATGAGTTAGCACACCAAAAACAAAACAAAACAAAAGATAAAAATAGATAATGGTTTATAATTATTGAAATAAAATAGTGGATGTCACATGTGCTCCCTCACGCATCACTTTTTTCATTACTTTTTACCAAGGCAATTAAATGAGACGTTTAGATTTATTTTTCAAACTTAAATTGAAAATGCTGTGCTCTAAATGAGAAACATAATTTGGGACGCATACTTATTAAGCAGCAAAGCATGGAAAAGTCTGTAATGGAATTAATTTATAGTACTAAATTAAAAATAAGAAAAATAAATTATAGAGAAGTAGTTAAATGTATTTATTGAACATATAGCTTTCATCTTGATGCAAACTGCTCTATTTCTATTTTCCGAAATGTCTGTGGTATATATTGTATTTAGAAAGAATATGCGACTGCATGTTTTTAGAACTGAAGCCTTGTGACTTTCCCAGCTTGGGTATTAGCAAAACCCAGATTCAGTAGTTGAAATATTTATTTATACAGAAAGTCTAAAGGGAAGAATTTACTTCCACATATTTTTGGTACTTAGTTTATTTTGATGGGTTTCTCACATCTCAATGAATTGTAGCCTTTCTTTTGGCAAATAAAAGGTGCACAAAATCTAAATGTCTTAAGTCCACCTCATTTCTTTCCATTGTAAATATTTTTGGAAAGAAAACTGTGAACATTCAAAAAAAAATATATATATATATATGAAATCTTATTGATTTGATAATTTGGGATATAAAAGCCTATGGAAAGGGATTGATCTAGGGCAACATTAACAATTATCAAATCAATACAGTTGTGCATAAATAGTTTTATTTAAATCCTCATAACATCATCTTTCCATATGTGATAGTATATAATTATTATCAAAGCACAAATAGTAATTTTATATTTTCTGTGCATATGTGTGTAAACACATTAACCTACTACTAAGCTGTTAGTATAGAAGACCACATGTGTAAATATGTGAGTTAACTATATTTTATTTAATAGCTACATTAAACTTATTATTTTTTTAAATTGAACGTATATATTAAAAATAGATCATTAGCAAAGTCCATAAATAAGAACTTAGCAAAGTAGAAATGATTCAACAATATCTGGTGAATAAATAACAGTTACACATGAATTAACAAGTATAATGCATTTAAAAATTCTAAAACTGATTTCACAAATATCCTACTATTAAAATTTAGCCATTGGTCTTACTGCACTGGAATTATGGATTTATCACTATGTAGATAAAGTTTTTGGATTAAAAATACACAGTACCTACAAAGGAATAACAAATTTGAGTATTATCACACATGCTTTTTAATATGAAGTAAACTGAGGAATCACCGAAACTGGAGCTCTTGTTTAAAATGGCTTTATTCTTTCCCAATGATTTTAAGAAAATGTCATAATATGGTAGGAATGGAAAAAGTGTCTAATACTGATAATGGTGTAAGTGTATGTGGGTGCCATCTTTCTCTGCTAGTTTGAAAATCATCTTTGAATTTAAATGTGTCAACCTAAAACGGTACGTAATTAAGCAAACCAACTTGGACTTTCAAGAACTGTAAGAAGTATATAAACCCTTGGAATTTTGGGTTCTTCCTTTTTGGAACACACTGTACCAAATATAAAGCCCAGTGATTTCTAGTTATATGTGGCAGCTTTTTTTGGATCCAAAGCAACTGAACCCATATTCGAAATATCATCCCAGTAACCAAAATTATGCTTTGCTATTAACTGGGAGCAATGCATATATATTTCATAATGAATATGTTTATGTTCATCATGACCAAGAAGTTTATACCAGGGATGTAGAGCAGGTTCAATACTCTAACATCAATCAATGCAATCTACCATATTTTAACAGGCTAAACAAAAAAATTCACATTTCCATATTAATCTACACTTAAGAAACAATAGATAAAACTCCATACCAATTAATGATAAAAACTCTCAGAAAAAAAATGGAAAATGGGGGAATATCCTCATCTTGATAAAAAGCATCATCATAAAACCTGTAGCTAATATAAAGCTTAATGACAAAAGACTGACTACATTCCTGCTAAGATCAGGAACAAGGTAAAAATTATCCAATCTTATTATTCTTATTTAACATAATTCTGAGAATTATAGCTAGTGCAATAAAGCAAGCTAGAAAATAAAATTCATAGATCTCAGAAAGGAAGAAAAAAATCTGACCCTGTTTACCAATTAAATGTTTATCTACATTGAAAATACCAAGGGATCTACAAAAACAACTTCTAAAACAAATATGTGAGCTTAATAAGGTGGGAGGTTACAAAATAACAGACAAAAATCACCTGTATTTCTATATTCTATCAAGGAATGTTTGGGTGAAGAAATTATAAATACACCACAATTTGCAATCACTCAACAAGGATATAATTTTAGGTGTAAATCTAACAAAGCATGTATAGAAAATATAGTCCTGGGTGTTTGTCCCACAGAAATTAAGACTTATTTTCACACAAAAACCTCTATTGAATGTTTATAGTAATTTTATTTCTAATATCCAAAGCCTGGAAACAACACAGATGACTTTTTTTTTTTTTTTTTT
>NW_017731986.1:208960-312438 GCF_001890085.2 Hipposideros armiger
GCCACCTGTTGGCAGCTCAGCGGCTGCTCAGCTCGGGCTGACTCGAACCGCTGTTGCTCAGAGCTCAAACTCTTGAGCGAGCTCTTAACCAACTGAGCCACTCAGCCGGCCCTCACAGATGACTTTTAATGTGTAACAAACTATAATACAACTATACCAGGGAATACTACTCATTAATTAAAATAAAGAATCATTGGGCCAGTGGAGTGGCGCGTTGGTTAAGGGTTGGCTTGGGATGCCAGCTCTGAGCAGCAGGTCCCCGGTTCGGACCTCACATGAGGGCCAGTGACACTGCACACTCTACAGCTAGGATGGTGAACAACAGCTCGATGTGGAGCTGGGCTGCCGTGAGTCTCCGGTGATGGCAGAGGCTGCAGTTAAGCTGCAGTGGGCTGCCATAAGCTACCATGAGCGGCTGGCAGCCAACGTGAGCTGTCATGAGCCGCAGTGAGTGGTCGTCCAGTGGCCGGTGACCAATCTGCCTCACCCGTGAAGAGAGCAATGATAATACCAATATGTGCCAGTGAAGCGACATCCTCCACAACTAGACTGAAGAACAAAAAAGGACAGCAACTTGTCTGTTCCTCTTCCCCGATTCCCCAATGCTATTCCCCTCCCCCAATTCCCCAATAAAATCTTTAAAATAAAATAAAATAGTTAGTGATATATCTAACAACCTACATGAAACTCAAGAGAATTATATTAAGTTAAAAAAATCCATTACTAAATACATATGATTCCATTTACCCTATCATTTTTGAAGTCACAATTACAGAAATGGAGAACAGAATAGTGGTTACCAGGGGTGCAGAAGGAGATGAGGGCAGGAAAGATGTGAGTATGACTATGAAAGGGCAACATGATGGATTGTTGCATTATGGAAATGCTCTGTATTTTGACAGCATTAATAACAATATTCTGGTTGTGAAAGCATGCTATACTTTTGCAAGAAGTTACCAGTGGTTGTAACTGGGTTAGAGCACATGGGACCTCTATTATTTCTTACAACCACATGTGAAGTTACAATTATCTAAACATTAAAAAATAATAATTTTAAAAAAGAAAATGAGCATGTTTAAATCTTTAAAACTTGATTAGGCTATACCTGAAACTAATATAAAATAATATTGAATGTCAACTGTAACTGAAAAAAAAAATTTGACTAGTCTATTTCTTCTAAAATGCTTTCTCTCACCTGAATCGATTTGATTACATGTGTAAATGAATGCTCAAACCTCTCTCTTTCTGTCTGTTGTGTGTGTCTGAACAGACACATACATATATGTTTACATACAGCAAATACATACATATGCACATATATACAAGGTTAGATTAGAAAAAGTGTTTCCATACTTGTCTTGCTCACTGGAACACTTTGACTTGGAACTTTGAACTGGCATGTGAGTCTACTACTGCCCTGAAGCCTCCATGTGATGAAGAAGCCTAAACTACCCTAAGTTGAGACAGCAGATGGAAAAATCCCTGAGGCTTCATGAAGAGAGAAAGTGGTGATGGCAGTACTGAACAGTTCCAGCTCCAGCAACTGCCCGCAACCCTGAGCTAGAATCGTCCTACTTATCCTTCTTTAATTCACGAACCACAGAAACTGTAGGGGATTATAAAATGATCTATATATTTACACTTATGATGTGTTATTTTAATTACATGTTTTCTTATGTCTCCTTCACTGGATTCTGTGAATTTGGGGCTAAGGCTCACATGTGTCTTTTTCACCTTCCAACAGGAAGAGTTACAATTTTTAAATTATAATATTTCCCTCTTAATCAATGTTATAAAATGTACTTTCATCTCCAAAAAAAACATGTTTAATTGTATATGTAGAAAGAAGAAAAACACCATCTACGGGTTGTATACAGAGCATCCGGTATAAACAGATGCTCATGGCAGGATTCTATCTTTTTACACTATGAAATCAGTTTCCATAGCATTTCTATGTGATTGTTTCACTCTCTAATCAGTTAAAAGCTGAGTGTGTTCTTTTGGAAAATCTTATTAGTTGTCAGGATTTCCAAAAACAGTGTTACTATCAAGAAAAATAATTTTTTTTCTTTGTCCAATAAAATGGATTTTTTCATAAGAAAAAAAAAGGTTTGTTAATGTCAATCTTTAGCAGTATATAGACTCTTTTTATAACCATTTTATATGGACATGAGTGGATCAATGTAAGTTACCTTCAGGATTCCACCCGAGCTTGTGTAAACAATACATATGTAGACTGTCTTGAAACGTCTTCACAAAGATAAGTAAGATATAGACTCATTCTGAGGGTAGTGGAAGATAAATAAACACAAAAGATGTGATTTACAGTAGTACAGAGTGTTTTAAGAGAGAAAACCTAATGACTAACTCTTCAGAATGACTTTTTTTTTGAGAAAAATAGCAAAAATGATCTCAATATGGATCATGAATCAAAAGCTCATGGATGCATGGCTAGTGTAAGAAATATTCTAAATTTTGAATGTACTGAAATACTAATAAATGAAACAACACTTTATTGTGCATTTGATTTCAGCTTAATCAGGAAGCCACAGCTTTAACCACTGAGTTTGTTGTGAGAATGCAAAAGAGGGTGTGGAGAATTCCTCATTAGAACACAGTATCTTTTTCATGACAGCTAAACGTGTTGGACCTAAGAACACAGACCTTGACATATACATAGGTCAGGAGTACAAAGAAGTTATCCTAGGATGCTAAAATCTGAGAGTGGGTTATCATGGCAGAGTTAATGTTGTGCACCTACATATATATGCCAAATACACTATATACAGCAAACAATTTGGAGCGCTCCAGGGATTCACTGGAGCCAAAAAGTAGCCTTATAAGGGTAATCGAACAATGAATCAGAGTTCCAAAAGTGAGAGTTTCCACATGCCAGTGATTGTGATGCAGAAGCAGATCTGTGTGTCAAGGATGGCTCTTGTGGCAGGAAAGAGATTACCAAGTAAATGAAAGTGGATTGATGTGTCCCAAAGGCCAACACTATACTGTTGCTACTGGTAATCATGCTTTATTTCCCCTTGGCTAGTACTGCAACCTCTGTACTGTATGAACATCACATATACTTTCTGAAGTCTCCCACTATTGCCCTAATGTCCACACTCACATAGTAAATAGGTTGCTTACATTCTAGTTCAGGAGATTAATGCATGTTCTAAATGCTATTACCAAATGGAAATTAATACAGCAGAAATCATACTTGCAGAGAGTTTTTCCTGCCCTTTTGTTTTCATATTTGGTATTGCATATTTAAAATATCAAATTTAAGTACTTATCAATGTTGACTACAGCCAATTAATATTTGATTTTTACCTTGAAAATCCCAATGAATTTTGCAAATGTTAATATAACAAGGGACACGTTTATACAAAATAGAAAAGCCTAATAAATAGAATATGTAAAATGAACTGTCAAGAAATGACAATAAATATAAACAAATATAGGTCCCATAACAAAATAAAGAATCCTTAAAACTCTACAAGAAAAAAAAAAGAAAAAATCCAGTGTAAAAGAGATCTGAACAGAAATCTCACCAAAGAAGACACATAGATGGCAAATGGCATATAAAAAAGTGCTCAATGACATGTCATTAGGGAATGTCAAATTAAAACACAGAGATACTAGACTGGCTAAACCCTGAAACACTGACAACTCCAAATGATGGCGAGGATGTGGAACAACAGGAATTTTCATTCATTGCTGCTAAGAATGCAACACGGTACAGCCACTTTGCTAGACAGTTTGGCAGTTTCTTACAAAGCTAAAGCTAAACATTGTCATGCAATAGGATTCAGCAATTATGCTCCTAGATATTTATGCAAATAAGTTGAAAACTTCTGTCCACCCAAAAATTTGCACAAGAATGTTTATAGAACCTTTATTCATCATTGCCCCAAACTGAAAGCAACCAAGCTGTTTTTCAATATGCAAATTGTTGAACTGTGGCACATCTACATAATGGGATATTATTAAACCATAAAAGAAATGAGTTATCAAGGCAAGAAAAGACATGAAAGAACCTTAAATGAATACATTCTAAGCTAAGGAAGCCAGAGTGTAAAGTCTACATATTGTATGGTTCTAACTGCAGACATTCTGGAAAAGGAAAAAAATATAGAGATAGTAAAAATATCAGAGGTGGCCAGTTCATGGGAAGGGGAAAGTGAAGAATGAATAGATGGAGCATAGCAGATTTTTAAGACAGTGAAAACAACCTGTATGATACTGTAAAGGTGGATGAATGACATTACTCATTTGTCAACTCCAATAATTAACACAAACTAATAATGCAAGGTGTTAATATTAGGAAAAACTTTTGGGGGTTGGGGTCATGGAACAGAAGGTATATGGGAACTCTCTGTACTTTCTGCTCAATTTTTCTCTAAACCTTAAACTGCTCTAAAATATGTAGTCTATTCATTTAAAAAATTCTATCATCACAACCCAGACACAATCACGAATGGAATTTCTGAACCTGAATATTATCAATTAATATGGTATTCTCCTGTAACAGTTGATTTAAATATATTATATAAATGTTAAAATTGCTTAATATGACTTTTCTCCAACAAAATACCTCCTTCAGAAAATCACATAATAAATGAAATATAATGGCTAATTTAGATATAAGACAGAAAAAATACCCAATTCTTATTATAGAAAACCATTTTTCCTGCCCTCAGGAAAATAATTATTTGAGGATTATTGGTTTAACTGTTCACCATCTTTCCATCCCTCCAGGGGTCTATACACCTAGCTCTGATTCACCCTGTAGTTGGACATGAATATGCTTTTAAAATTCAGAGAGACACAACATCTACCTGATTTTTCATCTTCTATGACAGAGAATAGATTGAACTGTGATAAGAGGTTTTCCTTCCATATGTTCTGTTTAAATCTTGCCAATTTCAATGTTGTAAATGGTGCAAATAAAATGAACTACCTATTTTTCATTCTGCATGATTCTGGATAAAGGGAAATTACTTTCACATTTGATGGTCAATAAAAGGTATAATAAAAAGCTTAATTTAAAGTGAGTCTTAAATAAGACTATTTGTAAAATATGCAGAAAGTGAGCAAAGAAGTCACAGCAGATGCAAGGAGTTTGGTGAGGGCAAACGAAAAGGCAATAGTTAGAAAATCATGCTGTGGAAGTTTATAAAGATTGATCACTCTGCAGAATGGTGAAATATTTAGATTGGGGAAAAAGCTATGTATAAGAAAACTCTTCACATTTTCTTTTTAAAATGAGAAATTCAAAGTAGGTAATAATGGTATCTTTCACATGCTGAAGGAAAAATAAAGGAGACTCTGAGAAATTAAGACATTATAATTTGAGGTGCGTGTGTGTGTGTGTGTGTGTGTGTGTGTGTGTGTGTGTGATAAATTCCATTTGAGACAATTGCAGGAAGGTACAGTAGAAATGCCCAGCAGTTGGTACATTCTAGAAATCAAAAGAAATGTCAGATTGATGATAAAATTTGTAAGATTTACAAAGAAATGTTCTATTTAAATGAATGATATCACCAGGGTTAGTACTGAATTAAGCAATAGCTAAACGCTGATAGACGGGGGATGAGAATATGAGTATTTATCTTGCTTGGTGATATAAAAGGAAATACTATATAGCTCTATGGCATAGCTCTATTTAGATGTAGCAGCATACCAGAAGCCCTGGATCAAAAACATTGTATTGCTCTGAGAAATTTAGTTAAGCTATAGGCTTAATAACAATGGTAACTTATATCTCCTTTCTGTGTTTGTTTTTAAATCTTAAATCACGCCCTTTTACTTAGTAGGTTTTACTATATCTTTTATATAGAGTTTTATTGATGAATGTATTATGTAGATGATGTAATATACTAGCAATATTTCAATCAGAATTGCATTTGAGAATTAAATCATGGGTATCTTTGATTCAGTCTACAACAAACTGCTACAAGTTATTAGTCTAAATAACTTTCCATTATAAACACTATGTATATATATATATATATATATATATATACATATATACACACATATATAATTTTTTTTGTTTGCTTAATATCTTTTGAAATACTCTTTAATGTCTGTGAAAGTATACTTTCTAACCTGGCATAAAAATATTATCTCTAACAAGTTGACCAGCCTATTTAAGTATATTAGCTCTACACATTTTGAATGTATTAATATTTTGCAAAACTACTACTTATTTAGTTAAACAAAGAGATTTTTTTCAACCATAACATATTAATTCTTTAGTAACCCTAAATATTACTTTTTTAAAAGTGGAGAATTTTTCAATCTGGTTCACATCAATTAACATATAAATTACTACACAGATCTAAGGTTCCAAGGCTTTGCTTTGTTTGTATGCTTTGGCTTCCATTTGACAGTTACAATTTGTACATCATAAAATCTATTATGAATATTCAATACCAGTTCAAGTTAGGTGAATTCAAATTGTACTTGCATAGTTATGATCATGGTGCTAGTAATTTGCTGATTTTTTCCTCAGGCAATGTTATTGGCAGTATATCCAGAACATAAAAAAATAAGTATATATATATATTTATATTACATATATATATCATATGTACATATATATGTATGTAAATATAAAGAGTATATATTGCATATATGTGTGTAAAGCAAGTTAACATTTCTATCCTGAGAAAAATTATACTTTTACAATTCCAAGGCTCTAACTTACATCAGGGATTTCACTCAAAATTTTCTATAATTCAAGATTTTTCATGTAACTCAAATATCTTTGCTTGAATGTCATATATTCAATGAGATTACCTTGACTACCTTGTTTAAAATTACCTCCCATACCCTCATTCAATGGTCTATTATTTTTCATGTAGCTCTTATCATCTATTATCCTATATAATTTATTTATCACAATTTTTATTCATAGGACCCAAAAATGCAGATTTTTTTGGTCTATTTTGCTCAAGTCCAAGAGTGCAGGACAGTGCCTAACATATAATAGATACACAAAAATATTTTTGAATGAATGAATGTATGGGTGGAATGGAAATATAGATGGCTAAATTAAATTTGCCAATTCTTTTTCAAATTCTAGGAAGGTTTTCATGTCTATATCAATCCTTAAAGATAAGTAAATTACATTTTTATTTACTTAAAACATATATCTTTAAATAGATAAAATAGGTCAAGTGATTATTACATCTAATTATTGTGAAAAAATATTGTAACTTTAATAAAATTGATGCTTGTGAAAGGGCTAGCGCATCCTGATTGGTGATAGCTATCACTGGAGACCATCTTTCCAGGTAAAGCTGCCACAGTGTTTAGAAGGAGCGGAAATCAACCACTCAGTTGAAGGCCAGCAGCTCGGCCCTGTTATTGAAGTTTAGACTACCCATTTGGCCTTTGCTGATGTATGTGGGGTGTAACAATTTCTTTTTGTTGTTGTTGTTTTGTTTTTTATCTTTCTATGATATTTGGATGGAGCAGAGCATTTATTTAAAATTTCTGTTTTGTTTTGTTGCCCCTTTCCTGCTCCTTTGATTAGGTTGGGCTACTTTTGCTGTACTCATTCACATTTCCAGGCACTGGCTTCTTTAGCTTCAAGTCACTGAATGTGAGGCAGTAGAAAACTCAGGAAAGTTACCATCCAGTCATTCCTTAGATCCTGAGGTCCCTGGCCAGTGAAGTTCCGAGCCAGTAAGTATTTTGCTCTCCCACTTTCAAAGTTTTTCTTTTCTTTCTTTCTGTTTTTTTCTTCTTCTTCTTTTTTTTTTTTAGTGTTTATTTAATATATAATGTCCAGAGCTTTTAGTTTTACTTTGGGGGAAGAACAGAACAGAGAAAACGTTATTACCCTAAATTCCTGAAACTGAGTTAATTTAGTTTTTACTGACTTTTTTTCCCCACTCAAAAACCCTTTATTTTTTTCTTTATAAAATGGTATGTTTCCTTAGGAAAAGTCAGAGAGGTTTTCTATAGCTCTCCATACCTATAAGTAAGAAGTTTATCAAATATTTTCAAGTAGTACTTGGAATAATATGTCAATAAGTTTTCATTTGATAAGAAAGCACTAAAAGCTCAATAACTTAAATGTTATTGCTTAATTACATTAAAGTAATTTTATTTACTTTTCCAGAAAGGAAATGAAAATAAATGTAATGGAAAAAATGGATAGGATATTTCTGAAGTTTTTAATACTTTCCCATGTATGAACTATTTTAGCCAGTTTATATATCATGCATATGTCTGTGTCATACACAAAAATAAAAATAGATATTCTAATTGACAATATATGGAAGCAAGTTTTACCTCCTTTTTGTCTAACAAAGCTTCAGTTCTGAAAAGTATGTTCAGTTATTTGCAACTATACATGCTAGGCGCATTTCAGAATCACTATGAAAGCACCTGGAAAAATGTAAGATACACACACACACACACACACACACACACACACACACACACGCAAAATAATGCTTAGTTACTATTACTACAAAAGATATATGTTGAGATATTGGACTCCTGCTAGAAAACAGCTACAATTTTGGTTCTGAGGTTTTCTTTGTTTGCTTTTATTTTCAAATTATCACTCATCAAAAGAAGGAACTAATTTATAATAGTCTAAACTAGTTTATGTAAATTACAGTATATATAAGGTAAAAATGAATTAATTATTAAGGCCCGGCAATTTCTTCTACTGTGACATGAGCCGTTTTCCTCCTGAATTCACTTGAAGAAAACAGTTTTTATTTATTGAAGTACAAATAACAGTGAGTGTTTAAGCTATTAATTACGATAATGCCCCTGAAAACCAATGCCATGTCTGTGTTTAAAAGGACAATATTGCTAGAACAAGTCCTTGTGCAGCTGCAAACAATAAAGCTGGATTGTTTTTTTCATATTCACCAATAAAATAATTGTCATATGAGTGAATTATTTAAATATGTCAAAAACCCTACAATTACCTAGAGAAAACAGATGTTAACAAATGATGCAATCACTGCTTTAAAAAGTATACAAATTATATATAATTTAAAAATACAATATGAAACATAATGCCATAAAGGTTCAAAACATAAATTACAAATAAAAACAAGTTATATTTGTAACAAAAGCATATCATATTACATGTTAGTTCATATAACTTTTAAAAATCAATAAGGATATATCAATTAAATCAAATAAATGAAGACAGGATATGAAAAAAGAAACAAAGGCTTTATAAATGCAAGAAAAATGCTTGATTTCATAAATAAATAAATAAGCAAAAAAATCAATGCAATATTTATCATATTAGCAGTTTCCTATGTTGTTGGAAGAATGAACTTGAGCAACTTTGTAGATAGCAATTTTATATTATCTTTTAAAATGCAATATGGACATAGGTTTGTTAAAAAATCGAACCACAAGGAAATAAAACCGGATGAAACATGGATTTTTATATTATGTTTTATTTATTTCATAGCTCTGTTTCTTGGTGCCTGTCATTTTATTCTCAATTTGACCTGCCTAATTTTTTATTTGACCACTGGTAATATGTAAAGTTACAGAAGGAGGATTATGGACTGTATGGTGGGAGGGGGCTAATGGACTTCCGATTTAGTAATATTTTTGTTGGACTCTCAATTTCTACTGCTTGCTTTATTAATTATCTTCACCACCATCCTTACAGGGAATGCCTGTCAATTCCATATTGGCTCGTTCTTGAAAAGTGGTGCCTTCACAGACTGCAACCACTTATTCTGCAAACTTTGAAGCACGTACAGTTTTGTTTATCTAGTAACTAGTGCTGATTTATTTACCTTATCTGAGACATGTGCTCAGTATTGCTCCACACAAGGGAAACTCGCTTCCTACAGGTTATTTCGCCTGTGTTCTACAATCACTAGTTTCCTACTATAGATATCTCTGCTCTTCAAAAGAAACAAGAAAACAAAAAGGCATGCCACAATGTAGAAGTAAAAAAACAAAAAAACCCATAAAACTCTTACAACTCAATAGTTAAAAAAAACCAAAAAACCCAAAGTGGTAGTAAGTAAAATAGCTCATCACAAAATAAGATATACAAAAGCCCAGACAAATAAGTTCGCGAGCTTTCCACCAAATGTGTGTGTGTGTGTGTGTGCATATGTAAATAAGCATTCCTGGTTGGAATGTGAATAGCACAATCCCTTTGGAAAACAATCTCAAAGTTTCCTTATAACATTTAACTAGCATATGTGTATATCTTATGACCCATTGATTCTACTTCTAGGTATTTTCCCAAGAAATATGAGAACATACGCTTTCACAACGGCCTACAGAGAAATGTTCATATAGATTTATCCATAAGAAACCAAAACTGGAAACCAAATGCCCATCAACAGATGAATTAAAAAAATGTTTTAAAGTGAGTTTTCTCTATATAATTAAAAAATAAAAGGAAACAATTGGTGACTCACCTGGCAGGCGCTGTTCCAAAACAAATAATTCTAAGCACCTAGTATGTTGCTGCTGATTTTGAGAATGCTCTTTTCTCCATATTAATTAGTAAAGACTCTGAAAAGCAGTTTGCCTTTATTAGGCAGGGACAGAATCAAAGCTTCAGTGTCTTATGTCAGGGCTATATCAACTTTTCATCTCTCTATTCCAAAGAAACCAGACTTGTCCATATATTTACAAAATCCTTCTGATTGGACCTTCTGAGTTGGTGTTAGCAAACAGCATGGAGCCCTGGGAAGATAAATGTGTGCCAGAGGCTCAGAAATATACCAAATTATTATTAAGGGACCTTGGAGGCCTCTATAGGTTCCGTGGATGAGGAACGCTGATAGTATACACCCTTATTTATAAATTAACAAAAAAAGACACATAACTAATGGGTCTTGATTTTTAGCAGCAAACTTATTATTATTCTTTTTTAGTGGTTTAAAGCAATAGAATTTATTGTCTTGTAGATCAGAATTCCAACATCGGCCTCACTGGACTAAAATTAAGGTGTCGACATTGGGTAAATACCAAGGTATTGGCAGGGTAACAGTTTTGTCTGGGTGCTCTAGGGGAGTATCTATTTCCTTTACTTGTTTTTAAGTTCAATTTATTGGGGTGACAGTGGTTAGTCAAATTACACAGGTTTCAAGTGTACAATTCTGTAATACATCATCTATATATCACATTGTGTGCTCACCACCCAGAGTCAGTTCTCCTTCCATCACTGTATATTTGACCTCTTACTCTCTTCTACCTTTCCTCTCTCCCTTTACCCTCTGGTAACTACTCAACTGTTGTCTGCATCTATGAGTTTTTGTTTATTTAGTCAAACTTACTATTCTGACTCATTTGCTAATTAAACGGTAAGTTGGTACCAGTTGTATCTTGTGATTAACAGCTAAAGCTTGGTGCTGGGTCCTGGCCAAGACTGAGTACTTATCCATAGCACTCCAAGTCCCATTGCATTTAGAGATGCCCATCATGAACTGGATGCTACCTAACACACCAAAGCATAGAACTGCATGATGCAGGCATAATCCATCATCAAGTTAAAGTGGTTTGTATGAGAGGGACTTGAGCTGAGCCAATTCCCTACAAATGTGAGTGCACAGAGAATTTTCACTGAGGGCTTGTTTTCCACTTATTTTATGGCAGAACCCTGAAATACTCATAGTTCATGTGAACTTTTCAGAGATTCTGGAGAACTGCAAAACTTTCTAGGTTTGATTTTGAGAAATGGCTCCCTTTTTATAGTGAGGCCTTCAAATCTGCTACCCTGTGTTTCCAGCACTGATGTTGGAAGCACTTTCCCTTACTTTCTCATGCTGAGCATTTTAATATCTGTAAAATGTAATTCCTATAGTAAACTGTTGCTTTTCTTCTCAGGATTCTTGGGTTGGCTCTAGTTCTGGGACAGAACCCAGACGGCTGAAAACAGAATGCTGCATCACACGACAGAGTTAGATGAAACGACGCATTTCAAATAACTCTTCTAGTATAAAGGATGCACTGAGGCATAATACATGTTCTCTGGGTCTCCTTAGGAAAGTCTGCTTCCTATGTGTCTACTTTATGATGGTATGAAAGCAATACGCACACTTTTTGAATTCCAAATTTGATCTTTTCCCAGGCTCGTGTAGCAAGCAGCTCCAATACTCTCTAGTGATGCTCGGCAGCAGCAGTGAGCGGTAGCTCCCACTCAGCATGTGATCACAAGGGTAAGCAACTAATATTTTACAGTGTATTGTTTTGCCAGCATTTTTTGACAGTGTTTTGTGTTTTTGCATCCCATCACGCCAACAAAATGCCCTTCTGTGTCTCCTGCTTCTGGTGAGAAGAGAGGGCAATTGCAATTACTTCCTTGACTTACAATGGGGTCCTGTGCATGTTTAAGGTAGGCTAGCCTAAGCTTTGATGGTTGGTAAATTGTGTACTAAATGCATTTTTGACTTATTACTTTCTCAATTTGTGGTGGATTTATCAGGATATAATCCCATTATAAATCAAGGAGTATCGGTTCATGCAGGAAAAAACACATCTTGAATCATTTTAACATTTTACTTCAACTTGATTTGACAGAACAAATGCTGCTTAGTTAATATTTAATCTGTACAAACTAATTTCTTCTGTTTGGAAGCAGAACATAGGTGTTTTTTTATCCATTTAATATATAAACAAAAACAGCCATTACTGTCCTAAAGTTCTTTAGCATGATTTTCATCATAGAATATGCATCTGGAGATATTACCGAATATATTTTGTGCTCATGTTTGAAAGACATGATCAATACTAATGTTATTACAGGTGTTAACTCTAAATTATACCAGGAGTTTATAGTATCCTAATTGTGGCTACACTCCCAAGGAATCACAATCCGTGTATTCCTGGGATGACAATATGCGTCCGTGAACTAAGCACACTGACACTTTCCTTTATCAATTTAATTAATCAGAATTATATGTGACATCTTGTGTGCTAAATGCTAGCAATGCTAAAGAGCATAATGCAAATGTGTGTCTGTGTGTATGAGTGTGTCACGGACACATGTCATATGTTAGAACAATGCTAGTCAAGTTCTTATTCTTTACAGACTGTACAGTGGGCAGATAGTCACAGATAGGAAAACCGAGTCTATGAAAGTCTCTTCTGAAAATTATGTAACATTTGTTTATAAATAGAATGACTTCGTAATACTAGTAATGTCAAGTGTTTTACAAAAGGAGCAACTTTTTATGACTAATGTTTAATCAGTTTTGTTAATTTTCATTTTTCCTCTTCTCTTATGTTGCACAAGAGCTATGTTGGTTTTCTGGGTGATGCTCCCTTTTACAAATACTTCCTTTTGAGTACTGATGTTTCTAATTTACTAAATTCTTCTTAATTCACAATCCTTTCTCTTTAATTTTTCATTATTAGGGTATTTCTAAATCCCAAATATGTACTTTAGTCCTGGAATATCTAACATTGGGATTGAGGCTTTATGGACACAAAGAGAATCTTATTAAGATTATAAACATACTACTCAGCATCTTAGACATATTTCCCTCAAAGTAAGTTTTTGTGTAAAATTTCAAAAATTCTTCAAACCTTATGAGCTTTTCCATGAAGTATTGATGGTTTCAGTTACACTACATTATAAAACACTATAACATATCTATGTGTATATAAAACTAGGTTTCAGCATTGATATCTATGGTGACAGATAATTGAATACAGTGAATGTTAATAATTTTACATCATTTTGACTGTATAATATATCTCCATGCCTATCCAGACATATTCAATTTTTCAGATCTTGAAATTAAGTGCTTAAGTCATCTCTAATTATAGGTAATTTTCCAGCCTGTTCTTTTGATTTGGGAACGATATACTTTATCTATAAAATCTTTAATGCCATTAGCTTAAACTGTATGGTCACTGGTAAATCTTGTTTAAATATAAGGTGAAACAGACTTCCCCATGAATTTATCTCAAGGCTATTGGTAATCATATTTAAGCTAATACCTAAGTTGAGCAAGGTTTTAGAAAAGACAATAGTGTGTGAGTGTGTGTGTGTCTGTGTGTACATGTAGAATTCTACTATAATTGCAGATGTAAGAAATGTTAGCACTGAGCAGTAGTCTCTAAAGAAATACTAAAACCACTTCAACTGCCTTTCATAAGTCAAGCTGGGAGACTCCACAGGGAATCATGGAAATCTACACATTTTGGAGAGGAATGAATTTACAATTGCATTAACAGTGGGGGGTTGCTAGCATCTTTATTTATAAGAAGGAATAATTGTTGCACCTGTCTGTTTGGAGTTGAGACAGAGACGGGATCTGGCCCATACATTTTATCTCTCACAGCTCCAGCATCAGAATGCTGAAAATTTGGTTTCTCTACTGACACTAGTAACTTCTCTCGCAGTGGCAGTGGCAACGATGGGGTGAAAAGTAACTTTTTCTGAAATTATTCCACTCATGCAGGTACAAAAGGTATTTTATTGACTCATCCTTACAAGACAGGGAAGATAAAAGATAATACTCAAATTTAGACATTTTTTAGCTAACGTAGATTAAAACCATTAATTTCACTTACTGAAAATAAGCTCTATAGGAAAATATGTAAACAGTGTTTGAGGTAATTCATAGTAATTGATATCAAATCATATAAACATGTGACTGATAAATTATGTCTCATATACTTAAAAATTATAAAGAAATATTCCTGTTGCTTAAAGACTTTGACCAAATTGTTTTTATAAAAATATATAAATGCATTCTGCTAAGGTGAGCTAGGAATAATACAAAATTTTTTGAGGGGTTTATAATGCAAAGAATAAATTACATAATGCATTATTTTCCTGATATTATATTTTTTATTCTTTCTTTAATTCACAATTATTTTCATTTTTCATTGTCACTACATTTACCTCACCAGAGTTCTTCCTCATACTACATTTACCGTATCCTCCTTTAAATTTTGTGAACTCAGTTGAATATAACAAATATTTAATACAACTATTTTTGCAGGTTCTAAGCTAGGGAAATCAACATTTAGAAAGATATCACCTCTTCCTCCCCACTTTCACATCTGCTTTTCTTCTTCGTCTTTTTTTGCCTTCAGTTAATTGTTATTGTTAGTATTATAAAGTTCATAAATGTGCTCACAATGAAGGGCCAAGACAACCAGGGGTTAAAAAAATAAGTAAATTTAGATTGGATATGATTTCTTCCAACACACCAGAGAGACAGAAAGAATTCAATACTATATCAACTAAATCCATTATACACTTGGCTATTAGCTTAATATTATGATTCTCTAAATGGATTGTGATTCATTTAGTACTAGGGAATAAGTGCTGTTGTATGTTATATAAGTCCACAGGTGCATCTTGCAATGGCATCTGTATTAATTAATTATGAACTTTTTGAGAGAATTTTTGTGTGACTCAATGATCCTGTTACTACCTGCATGTACAAGCAAAATCACCAACTCTGTGTTTCATGTCCATAGCTTTCATTTTTTTTTATTAAATTTTACTTTAGAAAGGTTATAAAGTATAAAATATCTATAATAAGGCAAACTATGTATGCATTTTTATATTACTGGAAATGTTAATTCAATCAAGAGATAATTATTGGGCACTAAACATTGTGCTCAGCATTGATAATACAGATACAAACAATGCAAGCATGGTTCCTGCCCTTGTGGAGCTTACTTTTAAATGAAAAAAAATAAAATAAAAACACAAAAAACCCAATACATCCTTAAAACAAGTACTTAAATTACTGTAGATTATGACAAGTCATACAAAAAAATGATCAGACATTTGTGAGAGGAAATAATAGAATGCATTTTTTATATACATCAGAAGTATGCTCTCTGAAGAAGTAATATCTCTGTTGATATCTAAAGACAAAGGCAGTGAAATGAACTGAAGGTTTGTGACCCCCCCAAAGTCATACATTGACACCTAATCTCCACTATGATGATATTAGGAGGTGAGGACTTTGAGAGGTAACTAGGTCATGAGGGTGGAGCCCTGAATTGAATTAATGCCTTCTAAAAGGGACCCCAGGGAGCTCTCTTACTCTCTTTCTGCCATATAAATCAATCTACAAGAAGGATAGCAATTCTAAATGCACATGCACCAAAAACCAGAGCTACAAAATACGCGAAAGAAATACCATAGAACCAAAGAGAAATAGACAAATCCATAATCATGGTAGAAGACGTCAACTCCTGTCCCTCAACAACTGAGAGAACATCTACCAAGAAAATCAGAAATGATATAGAAAAAAATCAGTGTAAACCAAAATGCTCTAATTACTTCAATGAACAAGAGCAGAATACATGTTGGGGTTTTTTGTTTTGTTTTGTTTTGATTTTTCCCCAATGTTCAGGAGACATTCACCAAGATAGACGAAATACTGGGCCATAAATAAAATCTATACAAATTTACAAGAACTGAAATCATACTGAATGTATTCCCCAACCACAATGGAATCAAACTAGACGTAAACAGAAAGATAACAGGAATTCTCCAACTACGTGGAAACATCATACATTGTAATGTAGGAGAAAAAGAGAAAATTTCAAAATAGATTTAAAAGTAGATTGAACTGAATATATACTATTTCAGAATTTGTAGGACACAGCCAATGCAATGCTGAGAGAGACATTTATAACATGCGTAAAGTCTCCAATTAATAATCTAAGCTTCCACTTCAAAAGCTTAGAAAAATAAGAGCAAAATAAAAAGGCACTGTAGATGCAAGACTTTGTCATATAGAGTATTTCTAAATATATTCTTCCAGTATTTGTTTGTTTGTTTTTTTCTTTTCATTCACTTAAAAGTCTTTCTTTAAAGAGTTTTAATTTGAAAAACTCCATTTGTAATGAATGCATAATCCTGGCAGTAGCCCATTTAAAAAAAAAAAAAGTCCTGGAATTCTACCCCAGGTGTAATTCACAGGAGCAGTGAATGATTCAAGAAGAGGATCAATTCAATGTCAGTGCTACCAATACACATCGAGGCGGTGTGGGAAACGAAGGGAAATGAAGGCAGTCAGGAGTTCTGATTAAGAATGAATTGAGAAGGTCAGCTTGTGAGTGAGCTTCTCATGGCAGATAGACTGATTCATAACAGGCTGTCAACTGCAGCATGTTACCATATAGCAAATTAAGACAGTTGGGAATTGACGAGCGAAAAAAGGGAAAATAAACATGCAGCATTCTTAAGAATTAATCAGATTGCTACAAAAAAGGAGCACACACCACTTTATATTTTTAAACTCAGTAGCGTTTGTTTTTGCTGTTTTTATCCTCAGTGCACAAGAGGCTTCAAAGTCCTCTAGGGGTACCTTGTGTTTAGGGTACAGCTAGTTTACAAAATTATTTTTCCTATCGTCTGTTCTCTAGTTCGCATTAGGCCTTCTCTTTACATGAGTCTCCATGAGCTTTTCTCGCTACACTTCTGTATTACTCATAGCTTTTTCCACTGTGATGGCTGTTAGAGTTACTTTTCTGATTAATTCTAGTCTTAGGCTCATACTTACCTCTGGATATTGTGATGGTAGCCTTCTCAGTTCTTTTAAGGATCCCGGATTGTAAAATCCCCGATTGTAATTCTGTGCACAGAAGGTGGTCTGCCCTTTCCTAATGAATACAGGTTTCTTTGTTTTTTCCAGCTCCTTTTCCCAGGTGTGTGATGTGTTTTCACAAGTGTTAAAAAAATTATATTTACATTTACCTACTTCTATTTTGCTCGCAAAATCTTAAGATATCTTAGTTTTCTACAGGGTAATATGCTGTGGATGACAACTGATTGGAGGTGTGTCTATGGGCTGTGCAAAAGTCACTGTCTGGCTTTGTAGATTCAATCTATAATAATTGAAATGAGCTTTTTGCGATCTTTATTTTCCTTGTCTCCTTTTCCCCTTTTGCCCCCATCCCCTCTGTGTATACTGGTAGCAGTGAAATGAGTGGGTAAGCTTCTCAGATTACTGCTCTTTCTGTAAATTCCACATGGTGTGGAAATCCAGATCATTTTCTATAATTGGAATCGCTTCTAGTGTTTTGCATTAGATGGAGAGGGCTTGACATCCTCTGCTCTGAGAATGAACACTACCAAATATTCTTACATTTTTACAAAACATTTAATATTAGTAATTGTTGGGAATTATATAAAATCTTATATTCAAAATGTTCTTAGTTATATTGACATTTATGTTTATGTTGGTGTGATACATGTGCACCTGTGCGTATGAGTCCATACTTTCTGATTTCTTTTTTCTTGCAGAGAATGTGAGAACAGTTTAATAGCAGCAATATGAACATACCCTCTAGGTTTATAGAGGAACAGAATTTAGAAGAAAAGTATAATGTATTTTGGCATTTTTCTCTAGTAGCATATTGGTATTTGGATACATTTCAGATTCTTTATCATGGCATTCAACTGTAGCTATTCAAACTGATATTCTCTTGCATCTATTTAGAACATACTGTCCCTTCTGCCTGAAGAAAACACTTTTGGCTACATCTACTTGGCATGGTATAAAGCAAAGTTTCTCAATTTCAGTATTATTGGCATTTGGGGACAGATAATTTGTTGTGGGGACTGGCCTGTACATTGTAGAATGATTAGTAGCATTCTTGGCCTCTATTCCTTAGATGCTAGTAGCAACCCTCTTCCAGTTGTGACAATCAAAAATGTTTCCAGACAGGGCCGGATATACTCTGGGGTCAAAATCATCCAGTTAAGAATCACTGGTGTAATGGAAAGAAGCCAGCCCTTGGTATTTATTAAAACTAGATTTAAACCCTTATTCTGCTATTGATGCATCTTGGGCAAATTATTTAACTTCTCTAGGCTTTAGTAAAACAACAAATACTTCACATATTTGCTGCAAAAGTTAAAGGCCAATATACAATATACATACATTAGCTTGAAATGTACTGCCGGAAAAATGGTGGTACTCCTTAACTCTTTCAACACTTGGCCACAGACCACTTTTCTTAAAGGATCAATTCAGGAGCACTTGTGTTTAGAAGCCTTAGTTTTACTGCAGACCTTTTAGCATAGTATATGCTATTCTTTATAATTAACTTCCACTCCACACATGAGTTAGTTCTTCTTTGTCCAGGCTGCCATAATTCCTGAGTCCTAATCTACCATGTCATTCCCTCACCAACTAGATATGAATTGTTGGTTTACTTTCTTGTACACAGATCTACAGATGGCTTCCTGGGAGATAGGGAAGATTCTTGTCTATTTCTGCTTGCAGCTCAGAGCTTGACTTGTAATACACGAAGGTGTATATGAATATGGGCATTGTTCTCGGATGTGTTTCACAGAGCCTGCTGGCTGGTGCTCACCTGAACCTCAACATCCCGTACTCCGTTATTATGTGTTGCATTTACAATTTCAGGAGACAAGAAGTCCCAAAGCAAAACAAGAGCAATGACAATAGAAACAAGAACAATTAAATGTGTACTTATGTTTTCAAATTTTGTTTCAAGCTACCCTTTTGTCACTAACAATCCATGGTCATGTTTATAAGTCTTGCTTTTTCTGCTTTAATCCCAGCCATATTCTTTAAAATAATTCCATTGATATTTTCCATTATGCTATGTTTGTCGTTTTGTTTTGATTTATTTCTTGTGGTTGTCAAGAATGATAGAATATCTAAGTATTGAAGTGAATGTGATGGAAATTGTGGGGAAAAAGACCTTAAGTAGAAAAGGCTGAAAGACACAAAAGCATCCAGAGAATAAGTCACAGATAAAAAAGAAATGAAAATAAGTATACCATTGTTCCAGTGCAATTTGTTGAAAAGATTATCTTTTTGCCATTGAATTTCTTTTTTGCCTTTGTCTCAAGTCAATTGTAAGTGTGGTTCTGTTTCTGAATTCTTCACTTTGTTTCATCTATATTTATCCTTATGACATTACTGCATTGCCTTAACTATTATATTGTTAAAGTAAATGTCAAAATCAGTTCGTGTATGTCCTCTAAATAAACACTTTTTTTAGAATGTTGCTTTGACTACTGTTGGTCCTTTGTATTCTATTAAATTTATGAAAACTGCTGGCAATTTCTGGCAAAAAAAGAGGCTCCTGTGATTATAATTCATATTGTGTTGAATTAAAAATTAATGTGAGATGTAATAACTCAAAATGATTGTATCTTTCAATTCATGAACATATTATATCTCTCCACTTATTTAAATTTTGTGTAATTTCTCTCAGGATTGTTTTGCAGTTTTCAATGTATAGGACTTGCAGATATTTTATTTAAATCATCTATACTTATTTTATGGTTTTAGACATTATGGAAAACAGATTTTCAAATATGTTTAATTAATTGCTGTTTGTTTATAGAAATACATTTTACTTTTTGCTTACTGATATTGTATCCTGAGGTTTGCAACACTGTTCATTTACATAATTTGTAGAGTTTTTAGGATTTTCTACTTAATTATGCCATCTTCAAATTGAGATCGTTTTTCTTTTTCTTTTCCAATTATGCTATCAATTAACCTTTGTTCTTATTGCTCAAGGTAATGATATTAAAATTTTTGAAAATACGCATCCTTGTCTTTCTCCTAATAATAATTAAACTGTGTTTAATATAAAGGGACAGGATGACACCAGCATCATGGAAGTATGAGAGACCTCCTGGTAGCTCCCTTAAAGATACAAGTCAGACAACTCTAATTCAACAAAGGATTCCAACACACAAACTCATCTGAGAGATCTGTACATTGAGACATCTGAGGGTAGGTGTAGCAGAGCTATCAGAGGAGGCAGAAGTGGGGCAAGGACAGAGACAGGAGCTTCAGATGCAGTACAGCACTTGCCAAGGCCTCAGCAGACAGAGCAGCAGTGGAAGGTTGGGGTGCAATCCCCACTTGGCAGACCTGACAGGCAGAGGCAGCAATCTGGCGTGAGTGACCGCTGCTCATTAAGGCTGAGCCCAGGGTCAGAGGCAGAGAAGTGGTCCAAAGGGTGGCATGGTTGAGCAACTGCCATCACCAGGAAAACAAATCTGCAAACGTGGGAATACACTCACCCTCACCCTCCTGTAGACTTCTGGAAGTATAACTCTCACTCAGCAGATCAAGAAAGGGCAGAAGGTATATTCCAGCCTAAGTGATCTATAATTATTTCAGTTAAACCCAGTAGAAAAAAAAAAAGCTGCAAACTGGAAAACCTACTCTCCCCACCACCACATGCACCCCTTCCCCACCATGGTGGCAAAACCTGGTAGAGGCAGGTGGGACAAATCAGACACTGTTGCTCAACTGGAAGCCTCTGGTTGCAAAAATGCAGCCTGGAGAACACACAGTCCAGGAGCCCCATCGCCCACCACATTCACCATGGGGGTGGTGCCTTGAGATCAAGGAGGCCTGGTTATAAAGATGATGTTCACCTCCTTGGGGAATATGGGGAATTTTCCACAGCCAGTGCAAAACCTACTCACAGAGATGCTGGAAGTCCCAGTACAGCAGGTAAGAGAAAGCAAAAACATGTTCTATAGCACCATTTACTAGAAACAAAAGATGTCTTATCAACCTGCTAAACAGTACTTAAAAAAATAAGATTTCAATCCTCTCAAATGCCTGGACAGAGAAATAATCTGTCAAGTGACATGAAATAACCAAGGTAACATAGAATCTTAGAAAAAAAGAAAAAGAAAGAAAAATGGAAATCTCCAGAAAATAAACATACATAGAAGACAGTGATTTAAATGACAGAGAATTCAAGATTGCAGAGAATTCAATAAGATAGAAAAAAAAACTCAGAAAGGCAGTTCAGTGAGCTCAGGAATAAAATCAATGACCAAAAGGGGTATCTTACTAAAGAGATTGAAACTCTAAAAAAGAATCAAACAGAAATTCAGGAGATGAAGTACTCAATACATGAGATGAAGAATGAATTAGAGAATTCAGGAAATAGAGCAGACTAGATGGAGGAATGACTTAGTGATATTGAAGAAAAAAATCTAGAAATGACTCAAAGAAAGAGAATTGAGAGAAAAAAAATAAAAGAATTCTACTAGAACTATATGACTCCATTATAGAGAACAATATAGAGGGTGCCAAAAAAAAATTTATACACATTTTAAGAAAGGGAAAAATACTATTAAAATTGTAATACTTAATGTATACTGATAACAAAAGATGAATACAAGTCATGTGTATACATTTTTTGATACCCCTGATATAAGAATAATGGGTATATCTGATGGAAAAGAGAGGGACAAGGGAAAGAGGGCCTATTCAAACAAATAACTGACTAGAATTCCCAAACCTCTGGAAACAGCTGGACCCTTGATCCAAGAAGCCAACAGAACACCTAATTAGCTCAATGCAAAAAGACCTTCTTCAAGGCACATTACATTAAAGTAGTCAAAAATTAATGAAAAACAAAGAATTCTCAAGATAGCCAGGGAAAAAACGATGGTAACCTATAAAGGAATCCTTATTAAATTATCATCAGATTTTTCAGCAGAAATCCTGCGTATTAGGAGAGAATGAAATCAAATATTGAAAATGTTTAAAGAGAGAAATCACCAGCCAAGAATAATATATCCGCCTAAGCTGTCCTTTAGATATCAAGGAGAAATAGAGGCTTTTGCAGCCAAACAGAAGCTGATGGAATTTACCACAAGACCTGCATTTTTACAAGAAACATTGAAACATGAAAACATTTACCTGAAACAAAAACACAAAAGGATACAAAACTCTGCATAAGATAATGAACAGACATATACAAGCAGAAAATTGCAGCTCTTGTGTAGAATAGGGTATTACGTACTTAAATTTAAAAAAGGTTAAAGGAGGTAAAATCATTAATATAAAAGCCTATAGCAACTGTAATTTGGAAATGAATACACAGCATAAAAAGGGATAATTTGTGACAACAAAAACAAACAAGGGAAGGAGGTAAGGACTGAACTTGCACAGGTGAGTGGAGATAAGATGCACTCAGAAGAAAAAGAATATATATATATATATATATATATATATATGTATAATTTGTCGGAAAAGTCATGAAGCATTCTTGCAACGAAAACATAGGAAAAATATGTCATCACTTTTCTGACAACCCTATATATATACACATATATATATATATATATATATACACATACATATATACACATACATATACACACATACACACACACACATATATACATATATATATATATACACACACATACACATATATACTAAAATCTTGGATTGCAAGTAACTTGGTTGCGTAATGGCAGAAACCGCTATTACTTTTGCACCAACCTAGTAATACATTTTTAACTTGGTAAATGAGCAATGTCTTGCAATACGAGTAGTTTGTTTCCAGAACGAATTATGCTCGGAAACCAAGGCATTACCATATATATAGATAGATAGATAGATAGATAGATAGATAGATAGATAGATAGATACAGATATATATGAAACATTTTTACTTTTTTGCATAAACCTAATGACAACCTCAAAATAACAATCTAAAACTGAGACACATAACATAAGAAAAGGAAATGGAGGGGAAAATATCATAGAGTATCACCAAAGTAAAAGAATAGACAGTGACAAGAGGAAAAAGTAAGGAGACACAAAGCTATCAGAAAACAAAAAAATAAAATGGCTACAGGAATTTCTCATGTATAAATAATCACCCTGTAAATGCACCAAACTCACCAATTAAGACACAGAACATCAGGATGGATTAAAAAAAGAAGACCCAACTATATGTTAACTTCAGGAGACCCATCTCTTCTACAAAGACAAACACAGACTAAAAGTGAGGGGTGCAAGCAAATGGCATCCAGAAAAAAGCAGCTATGGCCATACTATATTAGACACATTAAATTCCAAGAAAAAAAGGTACCAAGAGACAATGATGGACATTTTATAAAGATTAAAAGGGGGGATACATCAAGGAGATGTAATACCTATTGATATATTGGGTTGTCGGAAAAGTCATGATGTATTTTTTCTGTTTTTCATTGCAAAAATGTGTCATGAATTTTCCGACAACCAAATATATTCACTCAACATGAAGCACCAAAATATATAAAGCAACTACTAACAAACTAAAGCGAGAAACTGACAAAAATACAATTATACTAGAGAACATATTTACCATATTGACAGCAATGGATGTAGCACCCATACAGAAAATTAATACAGAAATACTGGCCTTAAATGACACATTAGGCCAAATGGACAAAATCGGTATTTACAGAATCTTTCATACCAAAACACCAGATTATACATACTTTTCCAGTGCACAGGGAACATGCTCAAGGATAGACGATCTCCTGGGGTACAAAACTAGCCTTAACAAACTTAAGACTAAAATCATATCAAGCTTATTCTCTGACCACAACAGTTTGAAATTGGGAATTAACTGCAAAAAGAAAGCTGGAAAAATCACAAGTGTGTAGATTAAACAGCATGCTACTGAACAATGACTGCCAAAAAAGAAATAAAAGATCAAATATTACATACAGACAAATGAGAATGAATATACAACATTATCAAAATTTTGGGGATGCAGCAAAAATTGTAGTAAGAGGGAAATTTATCCCATTATAAGCCTACCTCAAGAATTAAGAAAAAAATGACATAATATAACATTTTACCTCAATAAGTATAAAAAAAACAAATGAAGCCCAAATCCATTGGAAGGAAGAAAATAATAAAAATTAGAGCAACATTAAATGAAACATAGAACAAAAAGACAATAGATAAAATTAGTAAAACAAAAAGCTGGTTCTTTGAAAGATAAATAAAATTGACAAACCTCTGGCTAGACTACTAAGGAAAACGAAAAAGATTCCAATATATAAACTCACTAATGAAAAAGGAGAAGTGGAGAAATCTAAATAGACTGATCAAATATAAGGAAATTAAAATAGTTCATTAAAAATCTCCCCCAAAAATAAAAATTCAGTACCTGGTGACTTCATTAGGGGATTCTACCAAATATTCAAAGAAGATTTAATAACTATCATTTTCATAGTCTTGCAAAGAAACTGAAGGAGAGGAAATTCTCCCTAACTCATTTTATGAGTACAACATTATCCTGATACCTAAAACAGGCAAGTGCATCACAAGAAAAGAAAATTAAAAACCAGCACCTCTGATAAACATAGATGCAAACATCCTAAACAAACTACTAGCAAATCAAATACAACAATATATTAAAAAGATAATACATCATGACAAAGTGGAGTTCATTTGAGGAATACAAAGTGGCTACATGACACACCACAATAAAAAAATAAATAAAAATAAATAAATAAATGATAAAAATCATATGATCACATCAATAGATACAAAAAAATCATTTCACAAAACACAATACCCACTTGTAATTAAAACACTTAATAAAATGTGTATAGAAGGAAAATGCCTCCACATAATAAAATCCATATATGACAAACCCTCGGCTAATATCATAGTCAATGGTGAAAAACTGAAAGCTTTTCTTCTAAAATCAAGAACAAGACAATGATTTCCACTCTCATCAATGTTATACAACATAGCTGGAAGTATTAGCCAGAGCAATCAGGCAAGAGAAACAAATAAAAGTCATCTAAATATGGAATGAATAAGTAAATGCGTCACTTTTTGCTGATGACATGATTCTATAAATACAAAACCCTAAAGACTCCTCCAAAATATTATTATAAGCAATAAACAAATACAGTAAAGTGGCAGGATACAAAATCAATGTGTAAAAATCCATTATGTTCCTATTACTAACAATGAATTATCAGAAAAAGAAATAAAATAACAATTTCAAATAGCAACAACAACAACAAAAAATACCTAGGAATAAAATTTAGAAAGAAAGTGAATGACCTGCACACTGAACAGTACAACATTGTTGAAAGAAATAAAAAAAGACACAAAGAAATGGAAAGATAGTCTGTGTTCATAAGTTGAAAGAATCAACTTAATTAAAATGGTCATATTACCTAACACAACATACAGATTTAATTCAATGGCATAAATCCCAATGGCATTTTTCAAAGCAATAGTACAAAAAAATTATCCAATATTGTATGGAACCACAAAAAACACGAAATAGCGAAATCAATTCAGAGAAAAAAGCAAACAAACAAGCGAAAAAACAGAGCTATCACACTCTCTGACTTCAAATTATGATACAAAGGGACAGTAATCAAAACAGTATGATATTGGCAGAAAACTAGACACACAGACCAACGGAACAGAATTGATAGCCCAGAAATAAACCCACACATATATGGGCAACTAACTTTCAACAAAGGACCCAAAAATGTACAATGAAGAAAAGGAAGCATCTTCAATAAATGGTGCTGGGATAATTGGAAAGCCACATGCAAATTCATGAAACTAGAGAGCTATTTCACACCATACACAAAACTTAACTCAAATAGATTAAAGACTTATAAATACAAAACCTGAAACAATGACAAACATATAAGAAAATACAGATGCTAAATTTACAGACCTTGGTCTCACAGAGTTTTTTTGTGAACTTGACCCCAAAAGCAAGGGAAGTAAAAGCAAAAATAAATAAGCAAATAAATTAAAAATAAATAAAATAAATAAATAAATGGTAATTTATCAAACTAAAAAGCTTCTTCAAAGCAAAGGAAACTATCAAACAGACAAAAAGGTAACCAACCAACTGGGAGAAGATAGTTGCAAAGAATACCTCCGATAAGAGGCTAATAGGCAACATATATAAAGAACTCATAAAACTCAACAACAACAAAAAATACAATTAAAAATGGGCAGAGGATCTGTGCAGACACTTTTCCAAGAAGGTCTACAAATGGCCAACAGACATATGAAAAAATGCTCAACCTCACTCCCTATAAAGATAATGCAAATTAAAACCAAAATGAGATACTACTTCACACCAATTAGCGGTTATTATCAACATTACAAGAAATAGTAAGTGTTGAAGAGAATGGGGAGAAAATGGAATCCTCATACACTGCTGGTGGAAATGTAAATTAGTACAGCCACTATGAAAAACAGTATCTGTGTTCCTCCAAAAATTAAGAATAGAGCTACCCTATGACCCAGCAATCCCTCTTCTGGATATCTACCTGAAAATATTTGAAAACATTTATTTGTAAAGATATATGCACCCCTATGTTTATTACAGCATTATTCACTGTAGCCAAGAAATGGAAATAACCAGTGTCTTTTGATAGACTACTGGATAAAGAGATGTAGCACATACATACAATGAAATACTACTCAGCCATAAGAAAATGAAATACTGCCATTTGTGACAGCATGGATGGATCTTGAAAATATCATGTTAAACGAAATAAGTCAGATGGAAAAGGAAAAGAACCATATGAGTTCACTAATACGTGGGATATAAAACAGAAAGCAACAAATGAACAAACAAAAATTCATAGACACAGACAACAGTAAGGTGGTTACCACAGGGGAATGGACTGGGGGAGAATTAAGAGGGTAAAGGGGGGTCAAATATATGGTGATGGAGTGAGACTAGACTTTGGGTGGTGAGCACACCATGCAATATACAGGTGGTGCATTATAGAATTGTACACTTGAAACATATAATGTTATTAACTAATGTCACCCCAATAAATTTAATTAAAAAAAGGAACAGGCTAATAAATCTGACTAAACATATTTTGTTTAAAATGTGTAATTAAAAATGCCACAGATTATAAAGAAAATGCAAACTCCATTATCCTTCAAAATTTTAATATCATCACTGTAATAAAACAATGAACACCAAAATATACAATTATATAAATGTTATGAAGAGGTAGTTCTTAAAATAATAAATATAATTTGTTTTCAAACTATTTTAGATAATTAACTTCAGTCTAAACAAAAACCTATAAAATGAAACAGAGAGATGAATTCTGCTTTCTATATTGATAAAGAAAATACGCAAATGTTTATAAATGTCTTTGGAAATATATAATTTCATATTCAGTGCTATTGAATATATAATACTTTCAAACGTCTCTGTAGGCACTTTTGGAAATACATACCAAAATCTTTAAAATAATAAAACTTGGACCAGTACTCAAAAGTGGATCATAACAGTTTGAAATAAGATGACTTAACAAATATTTGTGCACAGGGTGTTTATTGTAGGGTTTTCTTTGACAGTGATATCAAAAATATAAATACCTAAAATATTTTGTTAAAAATTGTGATCCATAATAAGTGAAGTGGGATATTATTATAAACCTTTCGATGCCCATTATATTGCAAGTTATTTTTATCTTCTCAACAAATTGTATATATAGCTATAGATAGATAGATAGATAGATAGATAGATAGATAGATAGATAGATAGATAGATTTTTTTTTAGTTAGGGGTGGCTCAAGAGCCTCAGTGAAGCCGGGGTCAGATGTTGGAAGAAGGTTTGAAATGTTGAGAAAAGGAATTTAAATTTATTCTGTGAATCATGAATGCCACCAAATACTCTTTACCAGCAGGCTTCCTCTCAATTTCTGGCTCTTCTGATGTCCCTCTTGCTCAGACCACAGGTCATGGAGTCACCCTTGACTTCTTTTCTCTCCCTTCTCAAACTAGTAGCAAATCCCATTGTCTGTTCATTCAAAACATGATGGTTCTAAATATCTCTTACTGACTCCAGCACTATTACCATCATCCAGCCTCTATCCTCTCTTGCTCATAATAGTGCCCAGTAGTCCTCTTTGCTTCCATCCTTATCTCAGTCACAAATTGCTTTTTCAAAATATGTCAAATCATACTGCTCCTCTGTCCCAAGCCCTGTATCATCTCTCAATTTCATTTTACAATACTGCCCGGTGTCTTTGCAATGGACTATAAAATCCTATGATTTGTCGCTAACATTTTTGAGTCCTATCTTGCTATATTCCTTTTCGCGTCCTCAGTTCTTATTACATTAATCTTCTTCACTACAACAAGTATTCTCTCATTGTACGGTTCTGATCAAACTGATTCTACGATATGCTTGGCTAAATCCTTCACCTACTTCAAGTGTATACTCAAATTGCATCTTTTCAGTGAAGGCTGATCACATAATTTAATAAGGTGTCTCATGCCACCTCCCTCCCCCACAGGTAATACTCCTGATCATCGTTTGTGTACTGTTGTTGGCTTTTCTGTAGGACTAGTCACTTTTTTACATACTATATAATTCATTTATTTCCTGAGTTTAATGTTTCCTTCTCTAATGTCTATCTCCTCTTGCTTGCCATGTCCTGAATGGCAATAAATCATTAGTTTTGCTTTTCTATTTTCTTATTAATATATCTCAGGACCTAAATGAGTACCTGGCACATGGTGAGTATGTGATAAATATTTATTGATTGAATGAAGGAATAATTTCCTTTTTACCTTTCTTCATAATTATTTCACATCTAAGTATTCATATCTATGATGTACGCAATACAGTTTAGTTTTCAAACTTTGTATCTTGTCTCCTTTTAGCTTCAAATAAGCTTTGTGTTTTCTATCTGGGTAACTTTTTTTTTTCTGAAATTTACACAATTCTAATTAATGCAGATTTTAACTGTATTCATAATTATAATAAATGTGATATGGTCCTTCACAACTAGACTGAAGAACAAAAGGACAGCAACTTGTCTGTTCCTTTTCACAATTCCCCAATGCTGTTCCCCTCCGCCAATTCCCCAATAAAATCTTTAATAAATAAATAAATAAATAAATAAATAAATGTGATATGCATAATCAATCAGGACTTAACTTGTACCAGAATTTCTATACTTTCATGTAAATTTTGGACCATCAAGACAAAAAAGACAGACTGAGGACAGACAGAGTCCAGTTGAAAGGGGAAGAAAACTTGTCCTTGATACCTGATTGAAATGCAAAAAAACATTTTTTTAAATATGTTTGTGAAGGGATGACACAGTATGACCTTCAAAACGTGATTGTTAGTATTATATCCAAATAACTAGCCTTTGGTGTGATATTTTATTTGAGTGAAGCTGGAACATTTGGAAGCTATTTGTATATCAGTAGCATTTCTAGAATCTGCCGATGTACAGCAAATACTTGCACGCTTACATCTCCTATGTAGCTTTGCATATTTTTAGGTACATTACAATTTTTTAAATATGTGAATAGTTTCATTCATACATATCAACATCCCTGCAAGTTAGGGAAACAGACTGATGAGGTCTAATATGGAAACTGGGCAAAAGTACAGAATAATTCTTAGCGTGGGGTGACGAGGCCCGCTCGTCTGCAGTGGCCACCTGGCTCGTCAGCCAGACACCTAGAGTGTTAACCTGAGTGCACTGGATGAGGAGACTAGAAGAGAAAGACACAGAGATGAAAGTTGGGCCCAGGAGGTCCACTGTCCGCTGATGATGAAAAGTGGTACCGTTTATTGTCTGCACATAGTTTTTATAGCAGAAGTAGAATTCTATAGGTAAGGGGTTTGGGGAGCTTGAGGGAGTGGGGAAGCAAATGTTCCCAAAGCGAGACAAAGTATAGCAAGTAGAAACTGCCAACAGGCTGGCAATTCACTCTGTAACTTTCAAGGCTGTTTGGGATGTAGGCTTGCAGCAGCACAGTGAAGAATGAGATCAATCTAGCAACCTTCCCACACTGCTCACCCAGGCCTGAGAGCCTGTCAGCTTGCCAGCTGCCAGGCTTAACCCTTACTGCAGACCTCTGGCTCTCCACAGAGGGGCCTGCATGGGCAGAGAGCTCACCTCTGCTGCAACTAAAGATGTATCCTTTATTTTATTTTTTTTAAAGATTTTTATTGGATAATTGGGGGAAGGGGAACAGACAAGTTGCTGTCCTTTTGTTCTTCAGTCTAGTTGTGGAGGACGTTGCTTCACTGGCCAAGTTGGCACCATCATTGCGCTCTTCCCGGATGAGGCAGATCAGTCGCCGGCTTCTGGACGGCCGCTCACTGCAGCTGCTGGCTACACACGGTAGCCCATGGCAACCCACCTGCCTTCGCTGGCAACTCACCGCATTCCGTCTCCAGGTGAGCTGTTGTTCAGCATCTTAGCTGTAGAGGGCAGTGTCACTGGCCCTCATATGTGGGATCCGAACCGGGGTCCTCTGGCATCCCAAACCAGCTCTTAAGCAACACACCACTCGGCCGGCCCTAAAGATGTATCTTAATAGCTTAGCACTTGGCCACTATAAACCAGGTCTAAACGGACATAATGTTTACACCGACTGAGTAGGTTTATACAAGAGCAGGCACATTCTATTAATACCCTTTCTGCATTTTAATTTTACTTTATTTTAAAATTGATATCTTTGTGCAATATAAGAAATGTGGAGTAAAGAGGTTAAGCAATCTCATGGGATTGAGTACATGGTTTGAAAAACAAAAAACCAAAACACAGATATCCTCAATTAGTCTTTATCATCGACTCCCATTTCTTTCCACATAAAACATCTTTCAATTTTTCATCCACTTCCTAAAATGCAAATGTATTTAAGAGTATTATGCAATTGATTTTAGCATTTAAAAAATGACTGTGGAGTTCAGGATTTTAGATTCACTTAGCTCTTGTGAACATATAACTCTTCCCAGTCTGGTATAGTGTAAGTTGATATTTTATCTTCTCCTCTTAAAACAACCTATGCTTCTTCAGATTACTCCCACTATTTATGTTATTGTATTTCAGTGTAGTCTAATTTTTGTGCTCCTTCATTCTATATTTTACCATAGCACTTTACAATATAATCCCCAGAGTGACAGAGAATATTTTTCTATGTGCTATTTGATGTGGGTCCTTGAAATCGTTGACTCCACTTTCATTTTTGTTTACAGCAGAAAGCCAGTTGCCAGAATCATCCATGCACACACACATACATGCACAAACAAAAATAAAATGAAAGTAAATAAATCTAGGGTGGTACTTGTTAGTTTTAAAGGTTCTCAATATTTTTGGAAAATCCTGATCATTGTTATCAATAATAAACTCCAATGTTTAGTTTTAAAATACAAATCAATTATAATTGAAGAACAGTAATTAATCAAGCTCAAAACTTATTCAAATGATACTTCTTCAAAAAGTATGCTTCATCAGACCAAACACCATAATGAATTCACTTCTTTATTTTTTTCACTTGATGAAAAATTAAAAGTAATTAAGATAGCAAGTCAGTTACAAAGAGAAATAACTTGAAACATAGTGAAACATTAAAACTGACCTCATTTAATTACTTCAATTATAATTTATAATTCTAATTTAATTATGGTTTACTGATAGCAGAATAATGCTCTCCATTTAAATTAAATGGAAAAAATGCTGCTTTTTTTCATGTAATACATGATTGGAATTCATCAACATTGCAATTCTTTCACAACAAATTTTAAAAATTGTCTCAGTTTAGTAGCTTATAATTTGTCTTTAAAGCAAGAGTCTTACTCATTTAGGTATATATTTGATATTTAAATAAAATAGAAATTATATTCATATGTATACACACATTACTATCTCTTAACCATAACACTTATTATTTTTAAGTAACCAATTATTATAACCTGTTGTTTTTCTTAAATGAGTAAATACTTTTATTGAACATATTGCATTAGCTGATAAAATTTTACAGATTTAAATTTTACTGATTTAAAATATCTATTTAATAATTTAAGGTAGGTCACTGAAAAATTTAGGAAAGACCTAAAATATTGTTTAATAATGGCTTAAGTATGAAAGTTTATAATCAGCACAACAATATAACTATGAAAAACACAGTTGTATTCATTTTTAGTTAGAGGGCCCACTGAAGGCAGTGTATGTTTTCTCTCTCCATAGTTTGAAACCACTCAGAATACCCAAAGAAGATAATCTGGCTTTATTAAATTTAAAAGTTTCCCTGATGTGCAGGAGTGCTTTAAAGTTCCTTTTTTTTATATGAAAATACCCATTCCCAAATTATGTTTTGCTGCCATTTTCTGTCATGATCAAATCTAAATATAGGCATACCTGAGAGACACTGTGGGTTCAGTTCCAGACCACTGCAATGAAGTGAATATCACAATAAAGTGAGTCACACAAAATTTTTGGTTTCCTAGTGCATACAAAACTTATGGTTGCACTATACTCCCATTTAGTAAGTGTTCAATAGCATTATGTATAAAAATGTACATGCTTAATTAAATAATACTTTACTGCTAAAAAATCCTAACCATCATCTGAGCCTTCAGCGAGTCGTAATCTTCCTGATAACTGGAGGGTCTTGCCTCAATGTTAATGGCTGATGATTGATCAGGGTGGTGGTTGCTGAACGTTTCAGGTGGCTATGGAAATTTATTTAAAATAAGACAATGACTTTTGCCATATGAATTGACTCTTTCTTTCATTAATGATTTCTCTGCAGCATGTGATGTTGTTTGATAACATTTTATCCACAGCAGAACTCCATTCAAAATTGGAGTGCGTCCTCACAAACCTTGGTCCTCCTTTATCAAATAAGTTTATGTACTGTACTAAATCCTTTTTTGCCATTTTAGCAATCCTCACATCTTCCCCAGGAGTAGAGTCCATCTCAACAAACCACTTTCTTTGCTCATCCATAAGAAGCAACTTTTCACCTGTTAAATTTTTATCATGAAATTGCAGCAATTTTGTCGTATCTTCAGGCTCCACTTCTAATTCTAGTTCTCTTGATATTTATATCACATCTGCAGTTACTTCTTCCACTGAAGTCTTGAATGCATCAAAATCACCCATGAGGGTTGGAATCACGTTCTTCCAAACTCCTGTTAATGTTGATATTTTGACCTCTTCTCAAGAATCACCAATAATCTTAATGGCATCTAGAAGGATGAATCCTTTCTAGAGATTTTCAATTTACTTGGTTAGAGTCATAAAAGGAATCTGATGACAGCTATAGCCTTACAAAATATATTTTTTAAATAATAAGACTTGAGAATCAAAATTACTCCTTGGTCCATGGGCATCAGAATGAATATTGTGTTAGCAGGCATAAAAACAACATTAATCCCATTGTACATCGCCATCAAAGCTCTTGGGTGACCAGATGCATTGTCAATGAGCAGTAGTAATATTTTGAAAGGAATATTTTTTTTGAGTAGCAGGTTTCAAGATTGGGCTTAAAATAGTCAGTGTTTATGCTGTAAATAGATATGCTGTCATCCAGGCTTTGTTGGTCTATTTATAGAGCACAGAGTAGATTTAGCATAATTCTTAAGGCCCCTAGGATTTTCTGAATGGTAAATGAGCATTGGGTTCAACTTAAAGTTAACAGCTGCATTGCCCCATAACAAGGGAGTCAACCTGTCCTTTGAAACTTCAAAGCTGGGCATTGACTTCTCCTTTTGAGCTAACGTCCTATATGAATTCATTTTACAATATAAGGCTGTTTTGTTTGCATTGTTTGTCTACTAATTTGTCACTAATCTGTTGCTTGGTGTAGTCACCTTCATTGATTATCTTAGCTAGATCTTCTGGATAACCTGCTGCAGCTTCTATATTAGTACTTGCTCTTTCACCTTGTAGTTTTATGTTATGGAGATGGCTTCTTTTCTTAGCCTCATGAGCCAACGTCTGCTAGCCTCAAAATTTCTTCTGCAGCTTTATCACCTCTCTCAGCTTTCACAGAATTGAAGAGAGTTAGGGCCTTGCTCTGGATTAGGCTTTGGCTTCAGGAAATGTTCTGGCTGGTTTGATCTTCTATTCAGACCATTAAAACTTTCTCCATATTAGCAATAAGGCTGTTTCGCTTTCTTATCATTCATGTATTCACTGAAGTAGCATTTTTAATTCCCTTCAAAACCTTTTCCTCTGTATTCACAACTTGTTTAACTGTTTGGTGAAAGAGGCCTAGCTTTCATCATATCTCAGTTTCAGACATTTCTTCCTTACTAAGCTTAATCATGCTTAGCTTTGATTTAGAGTGAGAGACGAGCAACTCTTCTTTTCACTTCAACACTTAGAGGGTATTAAAGTATTACTAATTGACCCAATTTTAATATTGCTGTGCCTCAGGGAATAGAAGAGTCCAAGGAGAAGAAGAGAGATGGGGGAAGAGCCAGTTGGTGGAGCAGTCAGAACACACATACTATTTATTAAGTTCTCCATCTTATACTGGACTGATTCGTAGTGCCCCAATGCAATGACAATAGTAACGTCAAATATCACTAATCACAGATCACCATAACAAATATAATAATGGAAGCATTTGAAATATTGTAAGAATTACCATACTGTGACACAGAGCCATGAAGTGAGTAAATGTTGTTGGAAAAATGGTGTCGATAAACTTGTTCGAGGTAAGGTTGCCACAAACCTTCAATTTGTAAAAAAAAACCCAAAAAAAACACCACAATCTCTGCAAAGTGCAATAAAGCAAAGCACAATAAAATGAAGTATGCCTGTACTTAATTGAATAATTATTAATTGAATGATGAGTATGGCCTTTCTCTTTTAAGAAAAATATATTGGTGTTTTCAAACATATCTTTTTTAATTGACTTAAAGGTTTCCTAAAGACCTTGAGTTTATTAGCAAAATTCTTCATAATAATGAGTCAACAATATAAATATTTTCAATATTTTAATCAATCATTCTATGTCCCCTTTAAAAATAGTAAAGCAAGCTTTCCCAGTAAACATTCAAAAAATGTTTACATGATTGCTTTGTTTCGCTGAATACTAACAATTTCTCCAGTTGAGAAGGGATGCTCTAACATTCTCAAATTTGTGCTCATGAACACAATGAATGGATGAATGAATTTGAATGTTCCAGAAAGAAATCTGTGCCATATAAAAAAAGACTATACTATCCAAACCTACAACCAAAAGTGTAAATAAATTTTCACATATTTTGGTTTTCCACAACTGATGATAACTTAAGTGGTTTGATTTTGCTTTATAATTCTCAGCTCCCAAAGTAAGATATAGTAATTAGAAATTAAAGTTTTGTTTTTTTAAAAAAAAGACTTGTATTCCCTCAAGCCTGATGTCTAGTACATTAGAAGATGGTAATTTCTATGATAAAAAAATATGGTAGAAAAGTGGACAGGAAGTGTTGGAGTGTCACTAGGATATTATCTAGAGTATAGGAATTGATCACTGATTAGCTGACACTAGCAATTACTGCAAGTACAAAAAGGAGTGAACCATGAAGCAATTGAAGGGAAGATTATTCCAAACACAGGAAAGAAAAAATGCAAATGCCCTGAACAGGGAGTTTGCTAGGCATTTTTAAGGGGAAATTACAAGGGAGGAAACATGGCTACAACAAAAGAGTAGGTGGGTTCAAGGAGGTGTGGGGAGCCAAACTATAAGATCTTGTAGACCTTTTTGAGAAGAAATGAGATGGGAAGTGATGGCAGAATTTGATACAGAAGAGTGACATGTTCTGAATTAGTCTTAATATAAGAACACTCAGAATGCTGTGTAGAAGAAAGGCTGAAATTAAGCAATCACAAGGCAGGGAGATCAACAATAACAATGTTTTCTTTAAATTTAGATAGTATATTGGAAAGCACGATGACAGCTGACCTTTAAGTTAATTTTGATTTTGTTAATTTTCTTTTGATTATCAGGAATATACCAGATTTTCACTTGCAATTTGTACACAATATATTGCTGGCTTTTATAGTTTGAAAAATTAAATTTATTGAAACTATTAAAAGGAAGTAAGAACGTACAAATTGATTCAAGATTGTATGAAACTTTGAATAACCAGGATGTCAGAAAAATTATGAAGCAATATGTCACCATCAAACTACACTTAATAGTATCTGTATATATGGCTATATCAAAAATAAACAACTAACAAGTTAAAAAATTACAAGTCCTTGCATCTGCACTTAGTATCAGTGTTTGGTAAAGGCTCAAACCCTTTTCAAATTTAGCAGAGTTCTACAAAGTAATTGCTAAATGTTAATTTGTATTGAAATTGTAGAATTAAAAAGACCTTACTTCAAACATAAGGGTCAAAGTATAATAATAATCATTTTAACTTGGAACAAGTTCAATGGATGTCAATATTTAACTAAAACGGTAGGAACAAATATTGGTTAACTGAATGGTTATCTGATATTAGAAGAAAATTAAACCTTACAATTAACCTGGCCTGCTGAAACAACTCCTAAACAAATCTGTACCCTAAAATTGAAAAGTGGCACGTAATGATGGATGCTAACAAAAACCAGAAGAAAACCACAAAGACTTATGAGCTCTTTGTCAATGGTATCAGAGGTGTCTATTCTCAATGGATTATAAAACCATGAACTATCTGTGGGAGGTGTACATGGTGTGTATGAGTGATTAAAACATTTGGGAAAAGTAGGTAGCCCCAATAATTTATGGGATTCATAATTAAACATTTTAGTGAATGCTTAAAATTCATCCCTGAATTGTATATGTAGAGAAAGCAAGACCCAAATATGGTAAATGACTTAGCAAGGGCCAAATAATTAATAACAAATAGGGCTTAGCATCTCAGTAAATATTAACAGGTAATATGTGCTTTTCACTTCACTAGACTACCACTCCCAGATAAGGATGATTTGGGGTAAGTTTAAATAGTCACTTGCAATGAGCTGATTAAAAATGCGTAAGTGCTATAATAGCTAAAAAGAGATAAAATGGTTTTCAATTATATAAGAACAAAGACCTGACTCAAGAGTTGATATTCATTTGAAGAAAAAAAAATACCCCCTTTTTGGATTAAGTCTGCCATTGTTAAATAGGAAATTCAAATATTTAATATGCACATTCAGGAATTACATAAACTATTTTTTTCTAACCTACATATGAAGTAATGCCAAAGACAATATTTTATTTTTTCAACATGAACTTATTCAAAATTGCATCCTAATTCCTAATCTTTCCAAGACAGTAAAGAGTTCCCGGCTATTAATTGTCATCTCATTTCTAACACTGCTATCCTTCTCTGGAAATCTTATCATTTTCTGTTTTCCTTTTATGTACTGAAGAAATCAATATACCTGATGAAGCACCTATTCATTTAAGATAAGCAAAATTATAGTTCATCAAACAAATAAAAACAACAAAATATAATTACTTGCATTGGTTTTGGAAAAAAACAAACAAACAGGTCCAATTATAAACAGGTTTCCATAGGGAGGAAAATATCAAACTTTCAGAGCAAAGTGCAAACAAGAAAAAGGTCAGAACAACTTTTTTTATTACTACCTCATTATGCTGACTTTGGCCAAGGTCCCTTAGGCCTAATTTAATGAAGGGATAACGATAGCTCATCCTTGCCCATTTTTGGCCCAGTCAACACAATCAACTCAGTATTTTTCAAAAACTCTTCTCTCTTTTGGAAATGCAAATTGCAAAGAGTTCCTTTTTTTTTTCTTTTTCAGTTTAATGCACAAGCATGAAATTTACTGAGATTTTAACTATACAACGTCAACATGTTACATAACATCCTTAGTATAATAAGATTGATAATACCTATTTAATAAAGTTACTATAAATTTTAAATTAATTAGGACATGAAAAACTTATATCTGGCACATGGTAGAGCTCAATACATATAATTTATTTGCATAATTATTGCTAATAATGATAGTTTTTATAATACTGGTTTAAGTGATTTATAGTTTGAGGTGCTAGATATTAGAGTAAATGAGGAGATGCATTAGAATAGGCTTCTACCTTAGAGGAGGTTATACTCTGGGAGTAAATATTCCCATACGAATGACTTAGACACAGGGAAAAATCAATCAAGTTATTTAGAGTTTTGTTGATCCATTTAGTAAAGTGTGTCAATATTTCAATTAATGTACCCACAGTGCTCTGAAAATGTTGATTCAGCTTCCTTTAACACTGGTTTATGTAGCAATACTACTTAACTCTTTTAATGTTGAGTGTGTTACATACAAATAATAGTCTCATTTCTCAAAGAATAACCACATATTTTTACCTCCTCATGTTTTTCCTGATACTATTCTTACCTATACCCTTCTTTCATGAGGATATTTGAAAATGTGAACCCTGATGAATGCTAAGCTACATCCAAATAAGCTTTATAGTGAATTTTTAAAAGTATATACAGGTATAATGAAATAATAAAGATGTAGGAACAAAAGTCAAGTAATAAATTATGATGATGGAAAGACAGAGATGAATGATGTATGCAGGATATATTCTAATAATATACAGTTAAAATAGAAACAGAGGTATAGAAAACCTCGACTGTGCAGAGCTGGTCTGCATATGCCAAATAAGGCCAAGCCAGGCCAAGAATACTCAGGCTTGCTGCTAAAGTGTCCACGCCAGTTCCAAATTCAAACCTCAGGTTCTATCACCATATTCTATGGAAATCATGTTCCAAGGAAAAGGCCTGAAGGTCGTAGAGATCAGGCATCAATAACATAAAAACAAAAACACATACACACACAATAAACAAAGAATGACTTTTAAAAATTATTTTTCAGTTAAAGTGTACTTTGATGTATTTGTCAGGATGAAAAACCATAAAATGTTATCTCAAACCATGAAATGAATTAATCTGATAGATAGGCTGGTTTAGTATTATCCATCTGGATGCAAAAATGACTCTGCCAATATCAACAATTCCGATTCTGAAGTTGTTAGTATCGAGCTATTCATTCTGACAGTAATTGGCCAATATGTTCCATTGTTTTTAGATGCCACCTTTTAGTAGGAGAGAATGACCATATCATCAGCACAGTGCAACTAAGAGCATGCTCGATGCTTGGCTTCTTATACAAAAGGGCATATTTTCAGTTTATCTAAAAGTAGTGCTTATGGATAAATTGAAATGAATATAAATTACATTTTTTATTAGTTTCAGGTATACAAAACAACCAAATAGTTAGACATTTAAAGGTTTAAATCATCTGAGTCCTGTCTCCTTCCCTCTTCCTGCCCATTCCACTTTCTTCTTTCTGTTGTTCTCTCTCCCCCTCTCTCTTTTTCTTTCTCCATGAAGAAATCATATGTGGTCTTTTTAGGCACTAACAAAAATTTTAAAAATTATTTTTGCTATAGGTAACAGGTTAATTTTATAAGTAGTTGTTATAGTGCCTGATGTATTTTTTTAGAGATCCCTCAAACAGAGGAGTAAAGAAAGGACTACAAGAAAGTGGCAGAGAGACCAGAGAGGATTTCTGCAGTATATAGGCCAGAAGCCACAGGAAGTGTGAATGAGTTTGAAAATTCCAAAATTTTAGAAAAGTAATATTATAAATTTGCTGTAAAATGCTGCCAGCAAAAAAAAAAAAAATAGACATCTGTTGCTTACAACATCCCTACTTCTAAGAAAAAAAAAATGATCCCTTCTAAATTTCACCAGTGATTATATCTTTACATCTGCCATCGAGGGCAGTACAAAATAAATCTTCATCATATTGTATCTATTTAACAATAACATTTTCCCCACATTTTTTCACTTTTCAATCTTATTTTCAAATGATACATTGATCATAGTGAAGAGGGTCTAAAATATGTGTGCCTTTTCACATATTTTACTGATAACTCTTTTGAAATTCTCTGTGTAACCTTTTCCATCAAGACATATTTTTTCCTCCCAAGTTTACCACAATCTTGATATTATTGATAATTATGTGTCTTCTTTTTTTTTTAGAAATTTACCACCCATTACATTCATGCCTAAAGCATATACCAACATCGTTCACTTAGTCTAGTTTTTAAAATTTACATACATAGATTCATATTGTGCCTTACAAGTTCTGACAATTAAGATCCCGAACTTGTTGCAACAACGTTACTAACTTTTTTGATATCAGAGGGATTATTCATTATGGATTTGTACCAACTGGACAAACAGTTAACCAAGTTTACTATTTGGAAGTGCTGAAAAGGCTGTGTGAAAAAGTTAGACAAAAACGACCTGAACTTTTTGCCAACAATTCATGTCTCTTGCATCACGACAATGCACCAGCTCACAGAGTTGTCTGTGAGGGAGTTTTTAACCAGTAAACCAATAACTGTATTGGAACACCCTCCCTACTCACCCGTTCTGGCCCCCAATGACTTCATTTTTTACCCAAAGATATAGGAAATATTGAAAGGAAGACATTTTGATGATATTCAGGACATGAAGGATAATACAACAGCATCTCTGATGGCCATTCTAGAAAAAGAGTTCCCAAATTGCTTTGAAGGGTGGACTACACGCTGGTGTCGGTGCATAGCTTCCCAATGGGAGTACTTCAAAGGTGACCATAGTGATATTCAGCAATGAGGTATGTATTATACCACTTTTTTCTAGGATGAGTTCACAAATTTAATTGTCCAACCTTGTACATCTTTTTCTAAAGATTTTTATTAAAATATAACTAACATACAGTATTATATTAGTTTCAGATGTATACCATAGTTACTAAACATTTACGTACCTAAAGAAGTAATCATTATGATAAGTCTGGAAACCATTTGGCATCATATGACATTATTATAATATTACTAACTATATTCCAAATGCTTTATATTATATCCAATGACTTGTTTTATACCTGGAAATTTGGACCTCTTATTCCCTTTCACCTTTACCCCCTTCTTTAATTTTTCAATTATAATTGACATTCAATATTATTTTACATTAATATCAGGTGTACAGCATAGTAGTTTGACATTTATATAATTTAAGAAGTGATTCCCTGGATTAGTCTAGTGCCCCCTGGCACTATTCATAGTTATTACCATATTATTGACTATATTCCTTATGCTTTACTTTACACCCCCATGACTATTTTGTAACTGCCAATTTGTATTTCTTAATCCCTTTACCTTTTCGACCCTGTCCCCAAACCCCCTCCTATCCATCACCCCAACAAATCTAGTACCCATCTGACACCATACATTGTTATTACAATATTATTGACTACCGTATTTCTCCAGGTATAAGACGCTCCCATGAATAAAATGCACCTTAATTTTGGGGGCCAAAATTTGAAAAAAAAATGTATTACATAAGGTTATTGAACTCAAGTTTTATTCATCATAAAATTCATACAACTCCCCATCACTGTCAAAACTCCCAACAATTAGCTTGTCCTCATCTGTGTCTGATGACGAATCACTCAATTGCCCTTTACTCTTCAATCCATATCTTCAATTCCCTCTCTAAATCTGGCCATTTTGCTGACTTGCCTCTCATGGCCTTCTTCTGTTGTGGCATTTTCAGTAGGGTTTCTTCTTCCCATAGCCAGTCTCAGATTGTTTTCTCAGTTGGAGGAGGACCAAACTTACGTTCAGCAGCATGATTTCCATTCACTTTTGCAAACTGGATCACTTTTAACTTGAATTCAGCACTGTATGAAAATCTTTTCTGAGCCATTTCTGGGCAGAAAGTGGCAAAATGTAACCTACTGTAATATACCGGTAACAAGTGTGAAACAATGAGCACACAGACAACAAGCGCGAAAAAGCGGGAAATGGAAGTAAAAAATCTACAAGTACTGTATAAGACACACCCAATTTTTAGACCGCAAATTTTTCGAAAAAGGGTGCGTCTTATACAAGGGGAAATACGGTATATTCCTTATGCTATACCCTATACTCCCATGACTACTGTGTAACAACCAATTTGAACTTCTTAATCCCTTCCCCTTTTTCACACACCCCCACCCCCTCCCATCTGACAATCATCAAAATATTATATTTTTAGGAATTATGCATCTGATTGTGTATGGTTGTAGTCAAATTTTCATGACTTTATAGTAATCCATTGCATGCTGCTACAACAATTCAGTTGTATATTTATTTAGTTTCTTATGAGTAATGTTGTTCTAAATATTCTTGGATACATCCTGGTGTATAATTTACAATACATTCCATAGAATGGAGTTTCAAGGGCTTAGGATATTAGTATCTTGAAATTTACTATAAAAAGGAAAACTTAACCAAATGATTATACGCTTTACACTTTCACAGCAATATAGAAACAGTCCCATTACATTGTATATGTGCCATAATTTGGTTGAGTTCGATTTTATTTTTTGCAAATCTGGGGGGAATACAAGTATAACTTATTTGAGCTTCAATTTCAATTTCAGTTAATATTTAATATTAATTTAAAATTTTTATAATGTTGAGAAAATTCCTCTCAAAAAAACCCTATCAATTCACATTCAACCAGGGTGTATATGAGTGTACCCATCTGTCTTTGTTTTAAAATAACAAATGTATTGACTTTTATATTTTGACAACATGATAGGATAAAAATGATATCTGACCCTTGCTTTAATATGCAGTAACATAACAGTAAAGTTGACAAATTTTCATATTTATTGACCATTGATATATATGTGTGCCTTCTTATATTTTTACCAATATCTATTGAATCATTTATTTTTCATTAATCCATAGTACTTAGCAGATATTATTTACATCAGGTGTTTTTATTTTCCATGTCTATCAAGTATTTTCCTCAAGTTTATTGGTTGTCATTGAACTTTTTGTATAGCATCTATGCCAGAAAAAAAAAATTGAATTTATATGTAAAAACGTAGATTATACAATTTTGGAGTGATTTTAAAAACATAAAGAAATTTTATTTACAAGGCATTCTCTTATATTTTCTTTGGATAGTTCTATGACCCTAAACATAATGAAGACAAGGTAAAAAATATACTTATATATATATATATTTTTTTTTTCATTTCCTTGTGAACTGTAAATGGAGTACTATCACCAAATATATGCAGATGGCATTTTTATTAGGGTAATATTATATTTTAAAATATTTAAAAAGTAATTTTCATACTTATGTTTATTTTTTAATTTTATATTTCAAAATATTAAAATACATATGAACACATATAAATATACATGTGTGTAAATGTATATAACATATGCAAATATACATATACATGTTATGTGGACACTTACCCCTTGGCAAGGCTAAAATTTAGAAGTCTGATAATAATATTCTGTTTTAACCTAGGATGTAGAAAGCTGTAAGAAACGTAACTCCTATTCTAAGAATGAGGGAAAATATCATATAATCTACAAAGTCATAACTCTTCTTTAGTTCAATGAAGAGTTGAGTTTGCATGGTAAACAGGAAAACAGGATGCCAAAAGTGACTACTAGGAGACAATTCTTCATGTATCTATCACATTTCTTTATGTTGAGGCATTAAAGACCATTTTGCTCAGAAAAGATTAAAAGCATTGTTCTCTCATCAGAGACCATTTTCTTACTTTCCAGAGTAATAAAAATAATATCTCTCTCCAGAAGGGAAAAATGGAAAGATTCAGCAGCTCACTTATAAGTTTGGAGGTTTTTCAATCTCAGTGTTCCTCAGCTGCCATGCAAACCAACTGTGTGAACAGCATCTACCTGGTCTAGTTGTGAATAAGTCCTATTGAACTTGGTGGAGGAGAGCTAAGGAAATCAACACAAACAAGAAACTCATGCTGCCCCCTGTGCATGATTAATAAAGCCCTTTGTCTCTAACCCAAGTATCTCATATCTTCTGCAAGCATCTATGACAGCATGGCGGGCTCACTAGGTAGCTTTCAAACAGAATACAACCTGAGACCCTTCTAAGTTCGTGACAGTGACAAGCTTATCTGAGGAGAAATGGAAAAGGTAGTGCTTTTAACTTAGGCACAGCACAAGTGTAGGTGAAAAAAAAGCAAGTAAGTAACAATGAAAGGCACAAAGAAACAAACAAAAACACTCCAGTATATCTCAGGTCACCTCTGTAGAGTTCTCCTCTATAGAAACATAGCTATTCTAGTCCTTAAAGTTTCAATAGCTATCTGATGCCTTTAAATACGTGACATTGATATTTTATCTCACTTTCTTTTTTTTTTTTTATATATAAGGAATAGAGCACTGCCACAAGCTTCTCCATCCTACTCCATGGCAGAAATCTGTAGGGATTAATTTAGTAAATTAGTAATAGAAGGGAAATTCCTCAACCTTATAAAGGACATGCACTCAAATCCTACAATATACATCAGCCTAAAAGTGAAAATAAAAGGCATAGAAAAGTCATGATCCTTCTGAAAAGGAGGAACACAGAGAGGAGGGTTTATCACCTCAGATATAAGGTTTTATTATAAAGCTATAGTGTGGTGTTTGTGTATCAATTACTATATTGACCAACAAATAGAAAGAGTAAGGTCTATTGCATAACTTCTAATTTCTACTTATTTTTCATTTAGGGCTTTGAAAAATGAAGAAAGAATGTAAATATTCGGAAAGCAATCAAGTGATGCTGGGTTGTGTTGGGATTATGTTCCATCTTCACCAAATCTGCTCTATACCTTATCTTTTTCTTCTGTGCACTCTGCTCCAATACCTTTAAGGATTACATAAAGTGCCTCCCCTGCTCTCTTTCAACTGGGTTCAGTTATAAAACAATAAAAAATACCAACAGAAGATGAAGGTGAGGCAATGTGGCCTCCTATAGAAATGCAGCCATTGCCATTCACAGCCTTTTACTCTCTCTCCCTATTCCAGTGGTTCTCAACCTTCCTAATGCTGCAACCCCTTAATTCAGTTCCTCATGTTGTGGTGACCCCCAACCATAAAATTATTTTTTGTTGCTCCTCTATAACTGTAATTTTGCTACTGTTATGAATCGTAATGTAAGTATCTTTTTGTTTTCCGATGGTCTTAAGCGACCCCTGTGAAAGGGTCGTTAGACCCCCAAAGGGGTTGCGACCCACAGGTTGAGAACTGCTGCTCTATTCAGAGCTATGGGGTGACAATGATTGTATCCCTCCAACAACAAACACAGTATGCCAGCCAGATTAACTGCAAGTCACTCCAGGTTCTGGTACTGCTCCCTTCAAGTCTAAGGGTAGTGATTACTCGCCACTGGGAACTATTCCTTGTTGCTTTTCCTTAACCCAGCCTACTACTACGGAAGTAACCTCTTCAGTAGACTCTCCTCAATAATCCTATTTGAGTATGCCATTTCTTTCCTGCCAGGATCTTGTCACCTCAAATTACCCTCAAAGTTGCTTGTATTTGTAATATTACTATCACATTAATACTAACACATTAATAGTGTTCCAATTACCGTTTGTTATAATTTGGATGCATGTAGTCTACATATGCAGGCTTTTAAAGATATAAGGTATAAAATGTGAATCTATTCAAATGTACTTTTAGGATTTGGGGGATTAGTAATGAGTTGGGACAGTTTTGAAAGGTTGGGAAGAGTAGTGCAAATTAATTCCTTGAACTTCATAAGGAAAGCTTTTCATTCAAATATATTCATGAGATTTTAGCTCTAAATTTTCATCTACTCTAAGATCTTGTTCAAAATTGTTTACAACCAGAAAAAATGGCAGATTATAAATAAATGGGTGGATAGGTGTTCATTTACTATATACTATATCACATGTACTATATATATGAATATATTCTAGTGAGAGAGTTTTAAAAGAAATGTAGGATGTTTATTTATTAATTAAAAATTCATTAATGAGATTGGTTCTGTGTTCCAGGTATTTTTTCATACACTTGAATGATTTTTAAAAAGAAGATGGCTGAATTAGATTAGCCATCACCTATGAACATGTAAAGTTTATCTTCTAGTAACTACAATGACCACATCTCACGAAAGACAGGGAATGGGATTTCAGGCATTCTGAAACCTGATGCTTACTTGACTTGATAGATCTTCAATTATTTTTCCCCATTGGATGTTTAATTACAGTATATCAAAATGAGGTTTCTACTTAATAAATAATACTTAAGATACAATTTTAGAATTTTCTCTATTTAACTTATAGTGGGATTTAACTTGATGTACTAGAATTTGTTTATAGCGGATTTATATAATTTAATGCAAACACACATTATATTCTATATTAGCTTATATCAATATATTTACATACACTAAATTTTGCAAATACTAGAAAAATTACAGTTAATGAGAATACATTTTATTCATTAAAGAAGATAGTTGAGTTATTAAGGAAATGCATCGTATTTTGTAAACTGCGTAATTTGCATTTATATATTTTGAGAAGGTTTTTATAAGATGCTGAATTTTAAAATTTGAGCCTTTTAAGTTCTCACAGTTGTAGAGTTCATGGCATATTCTTTCGGATCAAATTCAAAGAAGTTAATTCTGTTTAGCCCTCTGGAAGAACACTAGATCAATTAGTGGTGTCCTAATTAAGGCTGCCGGTGAGAAGGGCAAGCTAATTAACTTATAGCAGCTGCTTTCCCTTTACTAAAAACTAGCTATATCACTTAGGTCCATTTAAACCCTGGTTTAAACATAAAATACTACTACTACTACTACTAATAATAATAATAATAGTGCTTCTCATATTCTTTAAACTATTTTGCTTTGATTTTAGCTTATTTTATAAGATAGGATAACTAGATATGGAAAAAATGTACATGCCTCAAAAGAATATAAGACTAAAAGTGGAATTAACATTTTAGTAAACAGCAGTACTCAGAATGTAACCATTTTCCTTTTTTTTTTCTGCCCTCTGATTTAAGGTATCCACATACTCACATTTGGCAAATGTGCAATATATAATTCATAGAATATTCATAACTTTTCAAATTAACTGCTTTAAGATGTACAACTTTCATATCAATTTAGAAAATGTAACTTTTTTTTTGGAAAGTGCTTATCGTGTGGTGAAGTACTTTAAGGTGTTCAAGTTTGATTTAAGTTTATCTCAAATTGTATGCAGTAAATCCCATGACTTGTAAATTATTTTGTTTCTTGCAATGCCACCATTTTCCCCCCACAAATCACTTGTCAACTTATATTTGTATCCAGTCCCTGCCAACAAGTTTCCAAAGCTATGTGGTGTCCTTACAGTTCCAAGAAAATCCGGACTGCCTATCATAAAATTTAAAAGAGTGCTCCAATAGGATATTTTTTGACATGATGGCAACCATTTTCTTTTTAATCTAGAATACTGAAAAATGTCAGCCAAATTTATAAACAAACAAGTAAACACAAAAATTAATGCAAGGAGGAACTGAACAATAGACAGGCAGATCACAGCTTCTAGCTGTTCTAGTGTAAAATAATAATTTCTTCTTGGAAATTAAATGTTGTCATTGCTTTGGGACAGATAATCAGAATCTTTTTTTAAAAACAATTCTGGATATGCTTTAATATTCAAACAGATCACTGCAGTGCAATTATTATTTTGGTATGTATATTTGAAGAAGTTAGACAAATGTAAGTAACATAACCAAGTGAAATAAGATTAAAAGCCATGTAATTCAAAGTACCTGCCAAAATAAATTAGCCAAAAAAACAGCAATGAAAAAACATACACGTGTTCTCCATTTCTACAATATGATATGCTAGGTATCTGTTAGGAGGATATATAAAAATGCTATGGCAATATGACAAAACATATTTCTAAAAGCATGAAACATTTTATGCACAAATTCTAACTGAAGATGCAGGCACAGATTGATAAAATAAGTAATAACGTTGCTTTTGATTGAGAATGTTTGGTTATCTTGGTATGGATGTACTACGAGGCCTCTTGGCATACAACAAACAGAAAGAAAAACTAACAGTCCATTTAATAAAATGTGTCTAAAAATGCTGGGAATATACACTCATCATAGAAGAGGGAATCAGGGTAACCCCTCTCCTAACCCCATACCAGAGCAACAATGATTGTTTGTCATTGAGCAGAGAAAGCAAGTGACAAAAAGACCTTTGAAAGATGACACATGCAGAAAACACAGTGAGATTTATTCAGCCAAAATTTATGATGTAACATGAATGAATGAAAATGCTCTTATATTTATTCATGTAAATACGTGTAAAGTCTACAAATTTCCTGGATTAGTACTGCTTCTATTGTTTGTTGGAAGCAAATGAAAATCTCTGGATGAACACACCTTCCTTTTAGGGCTCATATAATTCTCCAAACCTTTTTACAAATAAACAGTAAAAAGTAAAAGTCAAACACATAAGAACCAAGTCACTAAGAAGTAGAACCAACGGAAAGTGCATGGAATCAAAAGATCCACAGATCTATAAATATAAAAATTACCAGAAAGAAAAGGTAAAACAAATATGCTTAATGAAGAAATTTAAAAAAATTAAGGCTAAATATCTACAGAGATTTAGAAATATGAGACATGATCAATTGATCTGGTAAAAAAGAAAACTTCTGAGATTGAAAAAAATATGATTTAATTTAATATAAATCAAAAACTGAATGAATATAAAACAGTTATTGCTGGAGATAGAATTAAATTACTAAATAATATAGTACAAAACTAGAATTATAAAGGTCTACATTTTCAGAAAATATGGATGAAATATTGATATGAGGAGGGAGACAACGCTTAGTACACTTTGAATTGGTGTTACAGATGGAGGGGAAAAAGAGAAAGAAAAAGTTAAAGAAAAACAGCTAATAATTTTTGTAAAAAGATAAAATGCACTAAGCGTAGAGGGGAAAAGAAAACTGAAAACAAAATAAACTTTAAAGCCACACCTAAACATATTTTAAAATTGAAGACCACAACACAAAAATAAAATATTAACAGCATTCATGATGAAATTTTTTAAAAGTAACCTCAAATACTTCTTCCTGTGGCACAGGAACACAGCAAACAATACTTACTAAAAGATATGCTATCATTAATGTACTGAGAAAATATCCACTGATAGTTTAGCACAAATTTGTGTTACCTTGGATTCATACTGGGTGATGAGTATACAGAGTGATATGACTGAAAAAAGAGTGCATATACCTTTTTATTACATCAAATAAACTATTTGTAAATTTGAGAGCCATTAAACAATATACAAATACATAGAAAAAAATACCATATGATTATATTGGGATAACCAATAATGTAATAATTTGTTGTGTACAAATTCGGCTTTAGATTACATGAAAACTAGCTTTTAGTATCCCCAATATTTACTTTTTATGTGTTGTGAAATTTGACAAGCTCTATTTTTTGGGATATACAACAAAACTGTAATCTGCTGATTGTGACCTTCTAATAAATGCACGCATGCACACACACACACACACACACACACACACACACACACACCATTTGTCCAAACATAATCACTCTGCTGTCATATTTGCAATAGAATCATTACCTATTCCTAAGTCATGAAATTGCATCCTATGTTTTCTTGCAGAAGTTTTATTTTACATTTATGTCATGGTCTATTTAGATTTAATTTTGTGTATAGCACATAGTATGAATCAAGGTTCATTTCCTTGCATATGAATATTCAATAGTTCCAGTACCACAGTGAAAAGTTTAATCTTTCTCCATTAAGTTCCTTTCACCCATCAAAAGCCAATTAACTTTAGATGTGTCCATGTAGTTATTGGCCCTTTCTTATAGTCCATTGATCTACTTAAGCCAGTACTCTCACTTTCTTGATTACTGTAGTTTTATAAATGTGTTAAAGTTAAGTAATTTTGTTTCTCTTTCTTAAGAGAAGTATAGCTTTGGCTATACTTCTTTCTTTGAATTCTTCCCAAAAATTTAGAATTGTGTCAATTTCTACAATAAGCCTGTGAAAAATGTTTCTAGTTATTTCTTTGACTAAAAAATACTGGGGAAAATTGTCATTTGAACAAAATGGAACCTTTCAATCCATGAAGAGGAAATAAATATCTTTTCATTTATTTAGGTCATTAAAATTTTAACCACAACGTTTTATAGACTTTAGAGTGCAGATATTGCACATATTTTGTCTTATTTATCTCTAAATATTTAACAACTATATACTATATAAATGGCATTTTAAAATTTTCAATTTCTGGTATAATTTATTCCTAGTATATAGAAATATGTTTTATCTTTACATATTGATTAAAAGGTAGATAAACTGAACTTTAATAAAAACGTTTGTTCTTCAAAGGCACTGTCAAAAAACTGAAAAGACAACATGGAATAGGATAAAATATCTGCAAATCATATATCTGACAAGGGAACTGTATGTATAACATATAAAGAACTCTTACAATTGAATCACAAGAAGACAGCTATCCCCAATAAAAACAGCAAATATATGAACACAATTCAAAACCATAATGAGGTACCACTTCATACCCACTAGGACAGCCATCATAACAGACTGTGATCGTCGAAGCTAGAGAAACGAGAACCTTCACACACTGATGGTGGACATAAAAAATGGAACAGCAACTTTGGAACACAGTCCGGCAGCTCTTCAAAATGGTAAACATCAAGGTGACTTTTGACCCAGCAATTTCACTCCTAGGAATAAACTTAAGAAAAATGAAAACATATTCCCACACAAAAAAACTTGCACCTGAAGAAGCACAACCACATGTCATAATAGTCAAAAGTTGAAAACAACCCAAATGCCCATCAACTGATGAACAAAGAGTAGTATATCTATACAATGGAGTATTATCATTCATCTATTAAAATGAATGAAGTGCTGACACATGCTAAAACATGGATGAACCTTGGTAACATTGTACTAAGTGAAAGAAAACAATCACAGAAGACCAGACATTATATAATCCCATTTATACCAAATGTACAGAGTAGGCAAATCTATCAAGTCAAAATGTAGACATGTAATTGCTTAGGGCTGGGGTGAGGAATACAGTTAAGAGGTGACAGCTAAAGAGACCAGGATTTCTTTCTGAAGTGATGAAAACACCCTAAGTTGATTGTGATGATGGTTGTACAGATATATAAGTATATTAAAAATCACTGTATTGTACACTTTAATTGGGTGAATTGTACAATATATGACATATTTAAATGATGCTGTTACCAGAAAAAGCACATCTTAACAAAAGCTAGAAAATACTCTCCTTTACTTTCCACTATTTTGTTTATTTACAGCCCTATTTGTTTCAGGAATTGCCTTTAAACAATTTGCAAAATAATTTTCTTTCAAATTCTTAGAGCAAGGAATAGTGGATAATATTCTTTCAAACTTCCCTTGTTTCAGAGGATTAAATATCTCATGTTATGCTTAAACAAGATATTTCAAAGTTCTTATTATAGCAAAAGGTTCTTCACTAAACTCTGCATTTATAATACTAGTGTCAATAACACTAAATATTTAAAATATTTTCTGATTTCTTTCCACAATACAAAGAATGAAGACAGCTATTGTTTATGCTAAGTGAAATCTAACCAAGATGTTAAAAATAGTTCAATTAAAATGAATCAAAGATTTTCAAATTGTAGATATGTTCACCAATGTAAACTTATTCTTGTAGAATATTAAAATCTGTTATAAATCAATGTTTATGTGTCCAGGTTTTGAAATCAGTCAAATGTAGGTTTGTAATGTGATACTGCCAGGTACCAGCAATGTGATTTTATCACTGAGACACTCCATCTTCCAATTTCCTCAGGTAAAATGAACTAACAGTATCTCCTCATTACAAGGGAGTATTTAAGATAATTCATGTTATATATTGGGTCCCCAATTTTATTTTTCTTTCTTCTTCTTCTTCTTCTTCTTATTTATATTATCATAAGTATTCATTAAAACATAAATATAATTGCTCCAGAATCTATACATTTTAATAAAAAAACCCATAGCACTCCTCAATGATTAATCCCACGTTTTAGAAATCAATTAAAATACATTCATTAATATTATTGCTCCATAGAGTTTCTTTTTCAAAAGACTTAATGTAGGGTAACCTGGCCTTAATCTGGGTAATTATTAGTTTGAATCATGATATATGAAACAACTATTATTTTGTAAACAAAATTTAAGAAATACATTTACATTTCCACTTGGTGCCTTTAATTATAAATATCTTTCACAATGTACTTTAGTGTCACAAAGCACTTGACATGTTTGGTCCCTTAATATATTTATTTTTGTTCTAGGGCCAGTGAACAACAAGAGAGAATTGGCAGGTAATGTATCATAGGACTTCTCTCTCGAAGTACTTACTGCAAAAACACTTCGCTATGCATATACTAAAAGGAAACAATTATTTACACACGCTGTTTCATTATTTTTCTTCCTGGATGCTGAAAGCTTTTGTGTTTGTGTCTTTTTTGGTGGGACAGTCATTTATTTGTTATTAAAACACTTCATCCTCATTAGCATTTATACCTTGAAGGAGAAAATGACTGTTCAAACCAAGAAACTTCGCTTTAATGTTGAATAAAATTATGATGGAGGGGAAGCTCAAACTATTTCCTAAAATTAGATTTGGAGTCAGATGTGAGTTTCATTTTTAGTGTCTTCCCTTAGCCCCAGTAGAACAAAATAATACTTGGCTGGTCTGGAATTACAAGCAAAAAGAAGTCAATTCATTGATTTTAAGGATGACACTCCCAGTGTCTTTTGCTACACAATAGCCTCTACACCAGTGGAAGTCATAGTCTAGTTTATAATTGAGCTAAAACCTAAATTTACAGGTAGGTTGTTACACATATCAAACTTAGCATCAGTTTTCAATGGAGGTGACCAGAAAGAGAGACAATCTAAAATTCCAGTGAAAATTTCATATATTTATAAAGTGGAGCCCTAGATGGACTGATGATAGGTATATAGACAGACACATACACACATATACATACATAGATACATAGACAAATACTAATTAATAAGCTCTCTTATACATAATTTTTACCTTCAAATTCATAATAGGAAGAGAACTTCAGTTCAAGAAGAAAATCAATTGTCTAGCTGGAAATCTGTCCAAACAGGAATATCCAAGAATGATAGGAATGACCACAGAACTTCTTTGTTAAAAAACAAAGAAGAGCATGAGCATATTTATTAGGTGATTTAAACTGTATTATGAATAAATCCAAAATATGAATGCATAGTTAAAATTTGGGTTCAAGTTTTGCCAGGCTTTGTGATACAAACATATTAGTACAAGTGTAAGTGTAAAGATATTGACCAGAGATTAGTTAAGAATTGAGGAAGATGACATAAATATAGACAGTCCTATAGACTTGAATTTTTGATATGTAAGGATAACTAATTGCACTGATTGAGGGCATAAATATTAAGTCATGCTGTGTTGATTTGAAAGTCATCTCTGCCCCTTATTAACACAGTAACCTTGGGGAAGTGGTTTATTTCCTGTGTCTCACTTTCAAGATTAAAGTAGCCATAGTCATTGTACGTTTCTCATGATGGTATATGAGTTAGTATAGTAAAGCACTTAGAACAGTGGCTAGGACCTCAGAAAATGGTGTATGTTTGCTGAGTTGTTATTGTTGAGAGAACTTATGGGAATGAGCTGAAATATAGAAAGCATGGTCAAAGAGTAGAATAACTGAATAAGTGATCTCAGAAATAAAGCAGTTACTTGCTGCTGATAAGACATTTGAGGGTTTCCTGAAATAATGCAGAAAATGATCTTGCTGTTAAGAATTAAAGACTGAGCTTTTGGGTTATCTCATCTTTGACGATGTTCATTATTTTTATGTTAATGGCAAGATTTGAAGTTAGAAAATAACACTTTTAGTTGGTTGTTAAAGTTTTGTTTTTGTTTTTTTTAGCTGAGCCATCCTGCTACCTGTTGGCAGCTCAGCGGCTGCTCAGCTTGGGCTGGACTCGAACCACTGTTGCTCAGAGCTCAAACTCTTGAGCAAGCTCTTAACCAACTGAGCCACTTGGACGGCCCCAGTTGTTAAAGATTTGATGAAAGTGGTTTCTAGAAAATAACATCTGTATAGAGGGTTATAAAGTGGAATTGCATGTGACTATAAAAATAATGGTTTTATGAGTCTGTGAAGATGGAAGAGCAGTGATTTAGAAATGCAGTGGGAGGAGACCATCCCAAACTCATACCATGAAGGGAAAGAACTCTAAACACTATGAAGACGGAAGAGAAAGTGGTATCTCAAGAGTGAAAAATAGTTGCAGTTAGTATGTGAATGAAAATGTGGAAGCAGTTAAGTTTGTTAACATCGTAGCAGAATTTTCCTGCGTCAAATGCAAAGGCTGGGGAGGACATGGAAAAGAATGAGATCAGTACTCAATAGTGAAAGAACAGCATACATGTTTTTTATTATAATTGGATTGGATTGGACTGTGTGGTAGTGTGATTTTAGTTAGCCGTGATGCAAATCTTGCAAGTCCTCTGATGGAAAAGTTTTTAGCATTCAGCTGTTGCCTCAAAGGTTATAGAATCCAGAGAGTGTTCGACTGTTTTGTTTGTTTGTTTTTTCCCAGTGGGTATCCTGTGTGTCTTGAATTTGAGAGGTCACAGGAAACTTAAGGGCTCCACTGTACCAGACTCACAGAAAAATACTGATGTGAAGAACTAAATGGCTATGACCAAACAGAGTAATATTCTCAAAGGAAATATATTTTATCACGAGTTAAATGAGTCCTGTATTCTTCAGCATTTGCTTATATTCCCTTAATCATATTTTTATAACCAACTCAAAACAGAAAAGCGTGTAATTATTTCTGCCTGTATGAATTTTCATCAGTATTCTCTTCCTCGGGTAGGTTTGAAGAAGAAAATAATGCTTATTATTACTTATGCCTGCTATCTTAAATAGTTAGGATAATTTTTCAAGTAAAAATGTGTTCATTAGTTCTAGGTGGACTATAATAAAATGCCTTAAGATGTATCAGAACACATAAGAAAAGTTTTCTGTTGAATTAAAATCAAGTATTCTTGAATTATTAACAAATTCTTATTATAGTTATATAGGCAAAAACTAAACCCATACAAGTAAATTGAAGAGTCAGGATATAAAAATTAAATAGCAACTTCCTATTGTTTTCCAATGAGTACATTGTTCCGCATCATTTTTAGTATTGCATTTTAGGAGAGAAGGCCCTTTTTCTGAAAGCTTCCATGTAGAAATTAATTCAAGTAAGTGTTTTTCCATCTTTGATATAAGAGTAGATAGACAAGAAAGATTAGTGACATTCAAACACTAAGTTTGTCTCCAATAGAAACATTAAAAATCATTATATTTTGCTTATAAAGTCAACTTTGATTCAGTCACTTTAATGACAAATCTAAACCATACCACTATATTCTGGGAACAAATTTTAATTTGATTTTGAAAAAGAACTATCTTGTTATATGTACAAAATGAATTAAATAAGCCTAGGTACCTCCTTCCATTTTAGGAAGTAGATCTCCACTGAAAACATAATAGAAATATAATTGAGAATGCTGTTCTTTGTGATACTTCCAATGTCCCAATTCCTATTAATGATAGCACTTAACTATGATACTCTGCACTGAATACAATACAAAAGTTGAATTATTTGCTTGAGAGACCAATACTTACTAATGTTATGACTTGCCAATAATATGTTGTATTATCTTAGATAAAAATATACTGTGTTTCTGCTAGAGAATAAAAGAAGTATGTGCTCTATGTTAAAGAGCTGCATGTTATTTTACAAATACACTGTAGTACTGCTATTGTTATTATTCTTTTTTTGTGTTCAGTCACTGAATCAATCCAGTCTTGTAAATTAGTTTCAGTCGCTAAGCAAATGACAGAGACATTCCTTCCTCTATTTTTGTGCATTTTCCCCAGTAAAGTATATGAAAATTCACAGGGGAAAATGACATAAATCAATTTTTCAGACAAAACAGGAAAAGCTCACCACCATAGCTATTCCCAAAAGATAAGATAATTTCAATTTAAATAAATTTGAAACAAGACTGTCACTTGTAGTAAGTATCTCACATGGTTCAATCCCAAATATATGAGCTAAACAATGAATTACTCAACTGCAAAGACACTACTAAATGCAAAGCACTACTATATGAAAATGTAAAAAAATAAAATATTTCAGTTGATATACTACATGGAGAATTAAGATTAAAAAAAGGATTCTCAAAAATGAAAATTTACTAAAGGTTATGAAATGTTCATTTCCTAATTTTTTTCAAAATGGTAGTCTTCAAGAACATGCATTTATTGCATAAAATTTTATATTAGATTAAATCCAGAATTAAAACACTGGGTATTAAAGGCATTGAGGAAGCCATTTTACATATCAAATATTATGTAGAAAAAAAATGGCACATTTAAATTACATGATATTCTTTAATCCAGGCTCTAAACATGATAATTTTTCTTTATTTTATTGTATTTATATTTAAATACACACACATACAATGTGTATATGAAAATGTATATTTGCATTATATTTTACTTTTAGTTTTTCACGTGCTTATATATTCATAGATTTGCATATGTTTAGAAGGGATAGAAAACAGTGTGAAAAATGCATAGCAAATTCTAAACAACAGATAGTCAGGAATAGGTGACAAATGTAGGGAGATTATTATTAATATCATACATTTTTATGTTTGTTTTGCTAAAGTGAAAATACATTATTTGTATAATTTAAAATACATTAAAGTCTCAAAAATAAACATTGATTCAGAAATCACATTTTTAGTAAACCAACCATTATAAAGAATCAAGTGTATTATGGTTAATATGGTTAGTATTTGTCCACTTCTGACATCATTTATAAAACTAATAATTTTAGAGTATTTTCCTCAGAATTTGGGGGCATATTCTGAACTTCCCTTTAAAGCTCCAGGCAAGTAGTGCAGATAGTTAATAATCCAGGAGTAAGCAAAATTATGAATCCAAATTATGCATTTCTTTATATGTTTAAAATAACTACACTATAATTAATTGCAGTAATCCTTATTTTAAGGACTGTATCATGATTTCGAAAAGTGATATGTGGGGTCTCTGCGACAATTCTTCTGCTTAATTAATTTTTCAGTCATGTAGGAAAACTGAGTCCCAAGAGGTCTAGTAAATTTCTATTATAAATGGTGGACTGAAAATGAGTTACATCTATTTTATTATTATTTACCCTCTTCTAACTCCTGACTCCCACCTTATCCTCCAGTAACCACTAAACTGTTGTTTGTGTCTGTGAGTTTTTGCTTGCTGTTTGTCTTGTCCGAATTTGTTGTTTTCAGTTTTGTATCCCATATATGCATGAAATTATATGGTTCTCAACATTTTCTGCCTGACATTCACTTAGCATGAAAATATCAAGATCCATCCAAGTTGTCGCAAATGGCAGTATTTCATTTTTTTAATGACTGAGTAATATGCCATTGTATATATGTACCACATTCTTTTAATCCAATTATCTATTGAAGAATAATAATCTTTTTAAAATAATGAGTTAACTCGAGGAATAAAGAAAATTTAATTTATGTGAAATTTAAAGATATATGCATATTGATCATCCCATTTGAAGATGCTGTACCTGATTTATCTAAAACTAAATTTAGACCAGCAATGTATACAGTTTTACTGGGATTGGAGGTCAAAGCTTTCACATTGTAAATATTTGCGACTGTTCTTAAAAAACATCTGGGCAACTGACTACTTCTAACTGCATTGATCAACAATATGTCACTGCATTCATTTATTTCTTAATATAACATTCATATTTGAATAGTAATTTAAATATAAAATAAAGATGAGAATAATTACTTCATGGCTATTTAAAATATATTTCCTGAGAATAAATTATGTTCTTACATATGACTGGTACAAATATTACTGGTTGTCTTAATTATTGTGAAGTATATTTTCCAAGAATATAAAACAGTAATAGAAATCAATAAAAATATAAAAGGAATATTTATCTCTGTAGGAAAGTAATACAAAATATTTAGATGATAAAAATTTAATCAAAAACATATTATTGTACCACATTTTCTGGAAGGAACAGAAATGCATGAAGGATAAATTCTTCAGCAAAATAGAAACGGGCATCAGGTGGGCTCAGGTAGTTGTACAACTGAAGACTTAATGGTATAAGTCTTTAAGGAAATAATTGATGCCTAATCAATTAAAATTCAATATGCCAAATCTTTCTGTGGCCTTCATTAGCTTTTATGTGTGTTAGTATTGTTTGAGCCATTGTTCACCCATGTCTTTAATGAGAAACACTGGTTTTAACTTAATTCAAAAGTCACTACATGACTGTCAGCAGGACTTTACATGGAGTAGGTTGCAGACCTAGTTTATTGGTTTTAGATTTTCTCTGAGTTTAGTTTACAGTGTCTATTAATTTAGTTAGCTAAAGATCTCTAACTGCAAAATCCATTTACTTTATTTGTTGCACAAACACCACTTTATATGCTACATATAAAATTAGTAAATCATGGCTCTTTGTACAAAAGCAAAATCAAGGTCATTATATGACTACTCTTTTTAAAGTTAAAATTTTTAACCATTTCTAATTAGATTAAAAAGGAGAGCATTAATACTGTATTAGAAGAAAACACAATGTGCAAACACATGATTTTAATAATAATTGATAACATGATAAAATTTTGCTATTGCAAGTTATACTTCTATGTACTGATGTTTAATAATGAAATCTACTTAAAAGCTAGACAGCTGATATAATACAGAAAAAAGATATTAGAAACTCCATATTTTGTTTCTATATATTAAAACATGAAAATATTGGGAAAACACAAAGCTTAATACATTAGACAGCTTTAAATTCTGTCTTAATAAATTAATATATATTTTGACATTTTAAAATAGCTAAGTAGCTTTTCCTCAAGCAACAATCACAGAAGATCTAGGCACATAAAATATATTAAATATTCTTATGAAAATTTCATTATTTCAAACAAATCCTCTACTTCCTTTGACAGGGTTTATAACAGAATACTTTTTGATCTTATGTAATAATTGAATATACCATGTGCCACAGGAGAGGAACACAATCTTTACAAGTAGTTAACTATTTATTTATATAGCTTCCTTAACCATTCAAAGAGGAATTAATTCTTTTGTCACTAAAAAGTGACAATTCTATTGTTTCAGACACAGATGAAATCTAAACACTCTAGTTTGTTTAATTAATTGTAATGTCCTCAATGGTATGCCACGTCATTACATTTTCCTTCATCCTCTTTACACTAATTGAATTGCTAGACAAGTTATCAATTTTAATATTACAATATTTTACATGTTGTCATATCCAAATGAAATACAGAAATAAATTGTATGTTATTTCAAAGTCAAAATATCTAACATGGAATCTCTATTCTTAGAAACAGCTGAAAATTAACACATACCATTTGGTCTTTCACACAGTTGTGTTGCATAAAGTAGCTTAATTAAATGCACTGAAAGTTATTGGAGATTTAGAAAGAATAATTTTATGATGTAAATTTAAAGTCAGACTAAAATAGAGATTTAATGAGGAGCACCGGAGGGAGAGCAGTAGCAGAAAGAAGAGGAGAAAGAGAAGATGGAGAAGGAGGGGAGAAGTGAACATCCATAAGAATGAGAAAATGAAAAGAATCATAGAGATTTTTAAGTATGTGAGAATATTATGTCATATTTTGCAAGAAATTTTATATCCTATTGTAGATAATTAAATGTAATATTCTAGATAAGTTAAACTAGATAATTTCTCCAAATATATGACAAATAATTTCCCCAATATATGCCAAATGATGGTAAGAATCTAACATAATCTTGACACTGAATATAAACAATATCGATATTAAAAAAGGAAAATATTAAGCCATTCAAAAGTAATACAAAAAAATGATAAATTTAGCTATTTAGCTCAATAATCCATTGAAGTAATAAAATAGCAAGCCTCTGTAGAAATTATAATATTTTTCAACACTAAGATGATTAATGTAAATGATGCATTAATAACTTAAAGGAGAAAAACCATGCTAAACTAAATAGATGAAATAAATGTATTTCAAAACATTCAACACATTTATAATGAAATTAATTTTAAAGAGATAAAATATAATGTATTTAGTTCAATAAAAAGTAATGTATTAGATACCAACACTAAATATTTTTATGAGGCTAAAATCATATACGGGGGTGCCAAAAATTGTATACAAGTGGACACGTTGGTCAATGTAGCTCAGGCAGTAGATCGCTGTAATCAGAAGTATTGGGCAGTGATGGTAGCCACTTTGAGCACCTCTTGTAATTGCAGAAGTCAAACGTGACTTGTGTTCATCTTTTGTTATTGGTATATATTGAGTATTACAATTTTAATACAGCTTTCCTTTCTTAAAATGTGTATACATTTTTTGGCACCCTCTGTATAAGTGTATATACATATAAGGAACATATTAATAGAGTTAAATAAAAAGCACTGTATATAAATAAAAAAGAAATAAGGGAGAAAAATAAATCATAGAATAATAGAATGTACAAATTACAATTTAATAACTACATATAACTATGCATTTAACATTAAAACTGTCTTGCTAATGATCCAGTAATGTCTCAAAAATAACAGAGTAGCTATGAGATTGCTATATGATTGATATCCCATCAATATCCTATCAACATAATTGATATAATTTGCAAAGATCAATACTACACTGTTTCTCTTCCTGAGAACTTAAGCTTTTACTGCTAATTTTGACATGAATTTTCCATTTTTAGCGAAAGTGAAATGTGCATTCCATAATTGTCAACACCATTATCATCATGAAATATTAAGAACTAAAATTAATTGCACTTTTATTATCTCTAAGCCTGTTCTTCTATGTGTTAAATGTTTTTATGGTAAATATTTGAAGTATGTATCATTTATTATCTCTCATTGTATAAAGAAAATTTAGACTCAAAGTATGTTAAATTATTTGTCCAAGAATTTACATATAGTAAGAGGTGAATCCAGGCTTCAAATTCAGGTACTCTGTCTACCAAATTTGCATCTCCATAGCAGACTTCTCCTCTGTAACACAAACTTATATTTCTGCCTAGTGACCACCTACCTATGTGATATCACCCCCATGGATATACCAACAAAGTTCTGATTTTGGCATGCTCCTTATACAATCATTATCTCTTTCTAAGTCATTTAAAATCATGCTTTTTCAGTTTCCTATTTTAGGTAAGTATAACCCCAGATCCCCCATAAATGATCAAAGTATTGTATTGTCAAAGTCATTTAATTCGTCCTTTCTTTGTGCATATATGAATATTTTTCTTTTCTGATTTTAGTTATCTCTTGCCCGAACTAATGCAATAGCTTCTTAATTGGACCTACTCCACTCTTGTCCTCGTCAATATATATTCAGTGTAATTAAGTCAGAGCACCATAGTATCACACTCAAGATCTCCAAATGGGAAGCGTTTTAAATAACAAAGTTCTGTTGTTTTCTGTATTTTTCTATGGTATTTGAAATACGTCACAATTTTTTATAAAGTAATAAAATAAAATGATTAGAGGATAATAAAAATGGCTCCAAAATCAAGTGTAAAAAAATAAGAATAATCTAAGCCAAAACAACTTTATTTGAACTCAAGTTGCTGAATTGAATAGCTTCTACTATTTTTTTTAAGTTTCAGTGATAACACAATCTATAAATTCTTGACAGGAGAGATAATGAAAATCTAGTCCTCTAGAGAACTTTGAGGTTAATTTTAAATGGAAATTATTTACATTAGGCATATAGTAAATATTTCCTATGAGTATTTTAAATGTTTTTCAAAATGTAGTCATATAACATGCTATTAAAGCTCTATTAATATAAATTCTGATTATATATTGTCAATGTATACATCATCCTTTCTTTCTATTGTATTTTCTGTCATAATTCCCAGCATAGAAACAATGAAATAAATCAATGCCATGGCACATTATTAAAACAGTGTTGTATAATCAAAGTGTAAAATATCATTATTGTAAATCTTTCTTCCTGTTTTGGCAGAGTTGAGGGATTTAGGGATGTGGTATGCTGAATAATTGCCCCAGAAAGATATCCATGCCCTAATCCTTAGAACATGTGAAAGTTACCTTAGATAATATAACATAAAAGGACACTGTAGGTGTAATTATGATAAAGATCTTGAGATGGGGAGAGTGTCTTAGATTATCTGGGTGGTTCCTAAATGCAATCACATATATCCTTACAAGAGGGAGATGGAGGGAGATGATTTGAAACATACAGAAGGCAGTTTAGCTGTGGGGTAAGAGACTGGAGTGATGTGGTAACAAGTAAATGATTGATGGCAGCCACACAAACTGGAAGAATCAAGGAACAAAACTCTCCTCTAGATCCTCTAGGACAGCGGTTCTCAACCTTCCAAATGCTGTCACCACTTAATACAGTTCCTCATGTTGTGGTGACCCCCAACCATAAAATTATTTTCGTTGCTACTCTATAACTGTAATTTTGCTACTGTTATGAATNGTAATGTAAATATCTTTTTGTTTTCTGATGGTCTTAGGTGACCCCTGTGAAAGGGTCGTTTGACCTCCAACGGGGTGGCGACCCACAGGTTGAGAACTGCTGCTCTAGGAGGAGTGCAGCCATTCTGACACCTTGATCTCAGTCCAGTAAAATTGATTTTGGAATTTTGGTCTCCAGAATTGAAACAAAATAAATTTCTGTTGTTTTAAGCCACCAAGTTTGTGGTAATTTGTTACAGCTATCATAGGAAAGTAATACAGTAGAAAAATAGAATTGTTGATGTTTTATTAATTAATTTTCTTAACTTTTCTCAGTTTTTCAATAGTATCAAAGTGACTTTAAATCACACTTCTCATTTGTTATTTACTTATTTCCTCCCCTCTGATGTACATGTTTTCATAATATAATATCAATATAAATTTCTTTTTTTTTTAATTCACAAAGATTTTTTTAAAATTAAAATGTATTGGGGTGAGGACCTGAATAGACATTTCTCCAAAGAGGACATACAGGTAGCCAATAGACATCTGAAAAGATGCTCAGCATCACTAATCATCAGAGAAATGCAAATACAAACCACAATGAGATATCACCTCACACCAGTTAGAATGGCTATCATCAAGACAAATAATCACAAATGTTGGAGAGGCTGTGGAGAAAAAGGAACCCTCATACACTGTTGGTGAGATTGCAGATTTGTGTAGCCACTATGGAAGGCAGTGTGGAGGTTCCTCAAAAAATTAAGACTAGAATTACCATGTGACCCAGCAATCCCTCTCCTGCGTATTTACCAAATAAATCTGAATATATCCCTAAAGATATATGTGCTCCAATGTTCATTGCAACTTTATCTATGGTGATCAATATAAGTTACAATGCAAAATAAATATTAAACACTTGGTGTGTAAGTGTATCATGTGTTTCAATTGTTCTAAAAATTACTTTTGAAATTTAATAATTGAAGTTGTATGTTGCAATGGCTATTGTAGTTAGTATATTGTAGTTATATATCCTAATAGTGATAATGGAACAAAATATAAATAATTTCTGCTTTAATCATAAGGATGCCTTTATTTTGTTTAGTTTTCAAAATATTTTCAGGTTCTCTTTCTAGTAATTACGGACTAGACTGTTTGAAATGAATGCTCCTGCTGATATTAACTATAAAATCAAACAAAGCATTTTCATCAATTTGAAGGCATAACAGAGTCAATAAGGTAATTAGGATTTATAAGGAAAACATCTAAGAAAGAAGAGAAACCAAAAGGTTATCAAAGAATTTGATACTTCTGCTTGGGCCATTTGATGATCCTAAGAGTTGAGAAGCAAAGAACTGAACAGGCCTTTTTTTCTTTTTTTTTTTCAGAATGAAAGGGTTGGAAATAAAAATGGATTTCAAGTGTGCTAGCTTTAAAGGTCCTAGTGAATACTCCTGGAATTCAGGATTACACCTTACGAACAAAGTTAACCAGACTATATAGTGACTGAAGTTCTGTGGGATCATTCTAATCCCTGAATTGATTAAGATGGTTTGGTTTAGTAATATGCCTAGTCCGCTGCCTGCCAGAAAGAAATGCAAACTCCATCAGCAAAACAAACAATGCCCCCCATCATTCAAAATCACACATAAACTCCACATTATTTTCATATAGATATTTGACATTATCTCAATAAACTAGAAATAGAAGAAAACTTCCTCTAACCAATAACAGGCATTTTAAGAATTCTTACAGATAGTGTCATAGTTAATAATGAAAGACAGGATGCTTTCCTAAAATCAGAAAAATTTAATAGATGTCTGAACTAACCATGTCTATTAAACATTATGTGGAGTCCCTAGCCAGTGTAATAACGCAAAAAACACACAAGCACAATCTATGCAGATTGAATGGAAAGATCAAAATTTGTTTGCAAATTATGTAATTGTCTACATAGAAAACCCTAAAAAATGTATAAAAAGTCAGCTAGAAGTAAGTGCAATTACTAAAGAAACAGAGCACAAGATCAATAAGCAAAATCAGCTGTTTTTTATAAAATATTTAAAAAAACGATGGAAATTTAAAAATGTATATACAATTTACCATAGCAAAGAGACATGAAATGTTGAGGGTAAATCAAACAAAATGTTTGAAGATTTATAGGGCAAAAACTACAAAGCATAGCATTGCTGAAAAAGTTAAAAACAACCTAAATAAATGGAGGAATATATGCATGGATCATAATATTCAATATAGTTAGAGGTCAACTCTCTCCAAATTGATCTATAGACTCAATACAATGCCAATGTCCCAGGACACATTTTTGGAGCTATTGATAAGTTGATTCCCAAATTTATATGTGAAAGCAAATGACCTAAAATAGCTGGAACAATTGGAACAATAAGAAAAAATTTGGAAGACTAACCCTAATTAACCCTATAAAAATGAAAGCAATCAAGAGAGTGCTGTATTGGCACAATTATAGACATATACAACAATGAAAAAATAGATAATACAGACATAGATCTATACATTTATGGTCAATTAGTTTTCAATGTAAATGGAAAGATAAAATTCAAGGAGAAATGGCATTTCAACAAATGGTGTGTATAGCACATTAATTCAAAGTAGTCCCAAACTAGAAGCCACTCTACTGTCCATCAACTGGAGAATGGGAGAACAATGTGCGGTAAATCAAAGCATGATGATTATTTCTTATCAATAAGAGAAAAAAATGCGAATAAATGCAAGGATATGATTAAATGTTATTTTAAAATTATATTAAAAAAGGCATAACTTCTAATATTGACATTATGAGAAAGGGAAAATTACAGAGATAGACATCAAGTTTGTGGTGTTGGAAGGAACTCAGAACAAAGGGACAGAAGGGAACTTCCTGCTGCAATGTCTATGCTCTATATCTTGATTGTGGTGGTACATTTGTTGAAACTCATCAAACTCTACACATAAAAGTTTTAATGTTATTGTATGTTACTTAATTTATAGCTCATTGAATCTCATTTAAATACAAAAAAAAAGTTGCTGAAAATATTTAAAAGGCAAGCCAAAACCTATAAGAAAATATTTGCAATACTAAAAGGCTTTTATCTGGGATATATAAAAAACTCTTGCTACTAAATAGTAAGAAAGAAACTATATCAAAAAAGAAGAATGAAAGGAACTATCATTAAAAAGGAAGTGAAATGAAAGCAAATTTAACCCAGAGAGACATTATAAAGAATTAATAAATGTTATAATATCAGACACTAATAAAATAGAAAATAAACAGAAACAAATTTGCAAATGTGGCTCTTTGAATGACTAAGAATGACAATTCTAATACAATATTAATAAAAAATACATAAAAAAGTATACAAGTTATCATGAAGAAATAGTAAGAAAAAGCAGAAATACATAGTTACAAGAAAGAAACTGTACACTACCATTAATTTACATATATTAAATCTATATATGATTTTTTAAAAAATGGTAATAATTTTTATCATTTTGATGAAATATACAGATTTCTAGAAAAATCAATTGCAAAACTGACATGAAGAAATATTAAATCAAAATATTCCTATGTTTATTTAAATTAAAAATTCAGTTAGTATTTATTCACCGAAATCTCCCAAACAAAGCAATTTTGCTGAGGATGGGTATTATTTGAAAATCATTATTTAACTCCTCTAGAAACATAAAGAGAGAGGCCATTTCCAATAGTATTGTATGAATTCAATATAATCTGTTTTCTAAACACTGACAAAAACTTTTAGGAAAGTGAAATATTACAGGACAATTATTTTCATGAACATAGATGAATGTTACTAAACAAAATATAGCAAATTATATCTAGCATTTTTCAAATAGAGTTATGACAATGGTTGTTCAATCTAAAATAGACTTCATATTTAAAAAATTAATCAATATAATTCACCCTGATAACAATGAGAAATATAAGGTCATTTAATACATGCAGAAAAGCATTTGATAATATTTAATATCTATATATATTAAAGACTCATAGCAAACTAAAATTGGAAGAAAGTCCTGATAAATGGTTTCCACAAAGAGGAATCACTTATAACACTGTACTATCTAATAATGAAAAGCTGAAGTATTTTCTTCTGAAAATAGAATGAACCAAAATGGACTGACATCACCCATTATATCCCACATTACACTAAATCCTAGTCAGTTTCTTATGACAGGAAAAATACATAAAATAAATATAATAGGTATGTTAATGGACAATAAAACTGTAAATATTCTCAGATAACAGTATAAAGAGAAATGGAAAATAGATCTAATGGCATAAAAATGCAATATGAATATTTTTATGTGTCTAGACAGTTAAGGTATTGTGTTCTTTTTTATTAGTATTATTATTAGTTTCAGGTGTACAAAGCAACATAATAGTTAGACATGTACACCACTCACAAAGTGATAACCTCCTCTCTCAAGCTACTACCCCTGACATCTTATGTAACTGTTACAATTCTATTGACTATCTTCCTTATGCTATACTCCACCTCCCGTGACTATAAATTTATATATATAGATAGATATATAGATATATAAATATTTATATAATTATAGTTGATATACAATATTATTCTCCTTCAAATTCAGGTGTATAGTGCATTGGTCAGGCATCTACAGAGTCTATGAAGTGATCCCCTTGATAAATCCAGTCCCCATCTGGCACCTTAAAATCTTTACAGCATTGTTGATTATATTCCCCATACTGTATTTCATATCCCCATGACTATATTGCGTCTACTAATTTGCACTTTCTAATCCCTTCACCTTCTCCCCCATCCCCTCTCTTCCCATCCAGCAACCAACAGTTGTTGTTTTTTTCCTATACCTCTGATCTATTTCTGTTTTGTTTACTAATTTATTCTGTTCTTTAGATTCCACATATAAGTGAGATCATATGGTATTTGTCTCTCTCAGTCTGACTTATTCACTTAGCATAATATTCTCTAGGTCCAACCATGTTGTTGCAAATAGTAAGATTTCATTTTTATTTATTGCTGAGTTATATCCATTGTATAAATGTACCACAGTTTCTTTATCCAATCATCTATCGATGGGCATTTCTGTTTTTCCATTTCTTGGCTATTGTGAATAGTGCTGCAATAAACATACGGGTGCATATATTTTTTTCGAATTAGTGTTTTGGTTTATGACCCAGCAGTTCCACTCCTGGGAATCTATCCAAAGGTGCTGTATTCTAAGAAAAGAAATCTGGTACCTGGTTTAAGAGACAAGCCTAGGAAGTAAAAGAGTCATCTGGGAAGATAACAGAGATTCATCTCCTCACAGGTATGTGTTTACATTTAAAAGGAGGTTGAAACCCAGAGCCATTCATGTACACTCCAAAGATTTGTAAATCAGGGACCTTGCCTTTATCTTCCTGGAGGAGATCCTTTACATTAGGGAAATTAGATTTCTCTCCCTCTCTAGGGAGGAGAGGTAAGAGCTTTGTCTAGGAATTTTTATAAAAATTTTCAGATTCTATTTTCAGGATCCCTGATAGGTGGTATCAGAAACCCACTTTTGTGTGTGCAGTATTAACCAGCTGGCTCTCATTGGGTTGTCTTATAGGGTGAGAATGGGGCTAGGAAACTAATGAGATTATTACTACAAGTAATGACTCCATACGCAAAAATCTCATGTTTATTTTCAGGATAACAAATAAAAATAGATTTTTAAGAACACACCTAACAGAAGTATTAAATGATAATTGAATTTAACAAGTTTTCTGTATGCAAGAAAATACTTAAAAATGTATTTCTAACAATATTTTTATACACTTAATAGAATGGTTAACACACCAAAAAAATGAAAATAACAATTGCTGGTTCAGATGTGGAGCAATATGAACTCTCATTCATTGCAGGTGGGGAGGCGAAATGGTAGAGCCACTTTGGAAGAACATTTGGCAGTTTCTAGCAAAACTAAACAGTCTTACAACACAACCCAGCAATCACATGCCTCAATATTCACCTAAGTCATTTGAAACCTCGTGTCTACACGAAAATCTGCATCTGAATGTTTACAACAGTTTTATTTATAATCACCCAAAACTTGAAGCAACAAAAATGCTCTCTCTAGATAGCAAATTCACACTATGGAATAAAAAGAAGCTATCACTTATGGAAAGACATAGATGAGTTTTAAATTCATATTGCTAAGTGAAAGATGCCAGTCTGAAAAAAATACATATTGTATGATTGCAATTATATGATATCCTGGAAAAAGCTAAAGTATAGTGATGGCAAAATGATTAATGATTGCTGGGAATTTAGGTAGAAAAACTATAATGCATATAACTAACCAAAGGTTAATACACATATTATAAAGACTTCTCACAAATAAGTAAAGATAAAACATTCAGTAGAAAATTAGGACTTGTGTAGCACTTGCCAAAAGAGGATATGCAAATGACTAACAGGCATATGCAAAGAGTATCAATCTAATTAATCACCAGGGAGGTATATATTAAACTTAACAATTGATACCATTACACATTCACCAGATAGTTAAAATCGTAATGACTAAAAACATCAAGGGTGACAATGTGGAACAATGGTGACCCCCTAGACTGTGAATATGAAAGAGGATACCTCTTTACAAAATGTCATGGTGTCATTTACCAAGGTTGAACATACCATGTTCTGGTATCCAGAGTTCCATTTCCTGTTTATACTCTCCCCGCCCCGCAAACTGTGCACATTACTCATCAAAAGACATAGACTATATATACTAGTATGTTCATAATAGCATTATTATTATAGTGAATATCTAGGGGAAAACCAATTAAAAAAACCCCTAAATGTTCAGAACACTAGAATGGCTGAATAAAATGTGTTATGCTCATAAAATATAATTCTTTACAGTACTGGATAGTATGAAAGTAAACTAAAAATTGCCATATGCATTTAATAGATGAATCCATGAACATAATGGTAAGTGATAGAAGCCAGCCATCAAACAGCAGTCTGCCTGGTTCCATATGTATAAAGTTTAAAAAGAGTTACAAGTATACTGTGACATCAATGTGTTTGGTAAATGGTTGCATTTAATCAATTAATGATCAATGTTTGATTATTAATGAAGCAAATATATCATTTAAATTCCCCAATCCAATTTCTGCTAAATATATAGTAACACTGTAGGTGACATATAAGGAATTAATTCAGAGCTTTAGGTAATAATTTGGATTTACATATTCCAACACTGACTTGATAAATAGAAAAAGGAAGCTGCATAAGTATCATTCAAAACAATGGCCAGGGTTGAGACTGATTTCCCCTAAATCTCCCACTGAACAGCAAACAAGCAAAGTAAACACCAGATTTGAATACAGGTGAGTGGGTACAGTTCTCAAATACCCCTTAGCTTATCAAAAAGAAAGAAAGAAAAGAAGGTTTCATGTTTGTTAGTCACTTCGGGTGCACACAGGGAGAAATCACAGAGAAATTCAGATAAACTAGCAAGCTACACTGTCTGCTATCAGGCCTTTGGAGGAGGGTCTGCACCAAGCTACTGGTCTAGTGGCACAAACCTCCAAACTTCTGAATTCTGCTTTCTCCTTTTACCATCAAACCTGAAACACTTATTATTTTAAAATACATTCAAGTCAAACAGATAATGCTGGTAGTGGTATAGAGAGCAGGGTAACATCAGCGGGGATCCCACATTGTGGATCCATGAAGGAGATATTCAGCAAACAGAATCAAAATGTCTTGCTAATTATTAAGTAGTCAGTGTAAAGGGAAAGTAGGGATCATCTGTGAAGGTCAGGTTTCTGCACTGTATAAACTGCAGATGGTTTCACTAACATAATAAACACAGGGAGGAAAAAAAAGGCTTAAAAAATGAAGTAAAGAAGCCAAATTTAAATTTAGAATGTTAAAATGCAACTTCTACAGAAATGCCTAAGTGTGGACTGACAAAAACTTATGTTTGTTTAACAGTGAATTTATGTTCAATGTGGATTATTTATGTTACAGGTATCTAATATTTTGCTTGGTAAGTAAGAGGTAGAAGAAATATCATTGGTTCTCTCAGACCAAATAAATTTTGATTTGCTTTAAAATTTAATAGCTCAGTCTCAATATAAGTATGCCCTTCATTGTATATATCACATATTTTATATAAGAATTTTGTATTTTACCTTTAATTATATTATTTGATTAATTGAAAATAAAAGCTAAAAATATAATTGATAGTTTATATATTTTTATAAAGCTCTGGTTGATCTAAAAATGTATTAATTAATCTTTACACTGATGATGACACACACATCATCATATACTTATGAATATATTTTCTTAGGGAATATAGTCAAAGTGTTAAAATGTAGCTTGCATAAGCTGAAGTTATTTGTTGGCAGGAAAAACATCACACACACACACACACACACGCACACAGCGGTCTGACAATTAAGTTAGTGAACTTTTTATAATAATCTTGCTAACCTTTTTTTGCGATCAGAGGGATTGTTCATTATGAATTTGTACCAACTGGACGAACAGTTAACCAACTTTCCTATTTGGAAGTGCTGAAAAGGCTGCATGAAAAAGTTAGACAACCTGAACTTTTCGCCAACAATCCATGGCTCTTGCATCACAACTATGCACCAGCTCACATGGCACTGTCTGTGAGGGAGTTTTTAGCCAGGAAACAAATAATTGTATTGAAACACCCTCCCTACTCAGCTGATCTGGTCCCCAATGACTTCTGTTTTTACCCAAGATAAAAGAAAACATTTTGATGGCATTCAGGACGCCAAGGGCAATATGACTACAGCTCTGATTGCCATGCTAGAAAGAGTTCCAAAATTGCTTTGAAGGGTGGATTAGGTGCTGGTGTCAGTGCATAGCTTCCCAAGGGGAGTACTTTGAAGATGACTGTAGTGATATTCAACAATGAGGTATGTAACACTTTTTCTAGGATGGGTTCGAGAGTTTAATTGTCCAACCTCATGTGTGTGTGCCTGTGTGTGTGGTGTATGTGTGTGTTTATCGTGTGAAACATTCTAGGTTTCACCAATACTGACCTTTACTTATGTATATGAGGTAAATATTTACATTGAGCTCCAGGCACAACAATTACAGAACTATTTAAATATTCATCAGAGATAATATTTTGTTGGAGAGCTTCTTTTCTTTCTTCATCTTGTCTTTGTAAAAGGTATTTAACTCATACTTATTATGGGTTTCATTCTGGGCTAGTATGAATAGAATAATACATAATATTCCTGGTCCTCAAAAAGTTTACAGAAGAGCTACAAATAAGTAAAACACAACAGCGTCACTATGTAAAATATGTTATAATGCATGTATTCTTGGGAATATGGGCAAACAGAGGAGGAAGAGACAACACAATGTATGTGTTGGAATCTCAGAGGTTTTTGAGAATGAGAGGAATTTGTGTTAGAAATAAAAGAAAGAGAGTTATTGGCAGAGAGAGTAGCTCATGTGGTCACCAGAAAAGAAGATAAAGGGTGATGCATTTGGAGGGTAGCATGAAAGTTTCTGTAAATTTAACACAAAGTAATAGTAGTCTATAAAAGACTGAAAAGATAAGCATGGGCAAGTTTATAAAGCGATGCTTATATATCTGTGCACATTAAAATGTTTGGACCTTTTCTGGAGGGTAACAGAAGCTTAAATACTATTAGGTAGACAAGTGGAATGGAGATATTTGCATTTTAGAACCATTTTTATGTCTTCACTAAGAAGTATGCATATATATATATATATATATATATATATATATATATATATATATACACAAAAGAAAAGCAGCAGTAAGTAGAGCTTTAAATGGTATGGGAAGCCAAGTGAAAAATGGCAATGGTGATGCAAATTAATAAATGGCAAGTGGTATGTTCAAAAGTGAATGCATTTAACAAATAATTAGGAGATATAATCAATTGAATTTGATAATTGATGTGCTGCCTTTGTAATGATAGATGGAGTTGTGAATAGTGAGACTTAAACTTCCAGTTTGTGTAACTGTGGATAGAATAGGCATTCTCAGAGACAGGAGGCACAAAAATAAAATAATAATAATAAAATAAAATAAATTTAGAGGGGAGAAGATAAGCTCAGTTTGTGGTTTGCAAAGTTGTAGTTTCCAAGAAACTGCTCAAATGTATTTCTTTAGTAGGCAGTTTAATTTATGGTTTTAAGCTAAGGAACATATGTACTGACTACAGATAAAGAGATGAGGAAAATCAAACAAACAGAAAGTGACTGAAGAAATGCATATGATCATCACCTAGGAATGATGTTCGAAGTGAGAGGAGGGCTAATTAAAAGTTAAAAAACAGGAAAATCAATGGAAGAGAAAGAAAATCCATGGAAAGAAGAGAAAGAAAATTATAGCATGATCAAAATAGAACTAGAGGAAACATGGAAAATATCCAGAAAGGAAGAGTGGGCAACTATCAACAATAAAAAATAAGAAGAAAAATAAGAAAATGGTTGAAAATTATCCATTATGTTAGAATTGTTAAGTTCTTTGGTAATTATATGAATACTGGTTCCAGCAGAATCATTCAGATAGAAACCAGACTGCACTATAATGAGAAATAACTGAGAAGCAACAAATTTGAAAGAAAATTATAGATTCCATTTACATGAAGGTTTTTGAAAAAAGGAGAAAATAGTTAACAGTAAGTAGAGTTGTGAAAAGGCCAAGTACTTTTTAAGGTGTAAGATGCCAACTTGTGTTTAAATTCACATGTAAAAAAAAAAGTAGTAAGAAAGAAATTAAAAGATAAGAAAAAAGGGTAATTAGTAAGGTAAGTTGTTTAGGTTATTTTCACATACTGTGTGTTCTGTGGACAAGATGCATAGGTGTCATCTTGAAGCTCATTAGATACACAGAACCTGAGGTTTCACCCAAGATCTGTGTTATTAGCAAGATCTCCGGTAATTTGTATGGACACTAAACTTTCATAAGTATTACTTTAAGGTCTTCCAAAACTGCTTAAGTCAACTCATTGAGACATTGGTCTTAAGTAGGAAAATTTGTACAACTTCTATATTTATAAAAGGAGACACAGGTGTGAATGCTGTTACAAATGCAGATGTTGAGAGGTTTCCTATTTTATCATTTATATCACCTCAGTCATTTGCCAAATGTGAAAAACAAGGTGCAGCACAGTTTTAGTACCTAGCGTGGTAGAACTTTCTAATGCCTGATGGGGAGTAAATGTGAGAAGAGGTTAGAGAAATATTATGATTTTAAGACTGTTTTGAGGGATCGGTTAAAATTGGACACCGGAAATGTGTGCTGGCACTAATCTATATGAGTTATTTTCTCTAACAGCACCAGGAGGAATTGGCATAAGAGAAAGTGGGCAAACAATTACAGTGGTTTAGAGTTGGGAGATTATATGTATATATATATATATATATATATATATATATATATATATATATATATATATATATATATATATAAAACAATTGAGCATATTTGTAAAAAAATACTAAAAGATATAGGAAACAGTCTAACTAAAGAAAGAAATGAAAGACACAAAGTGATTGACTTGAGATTAATGATGGAAATCAAGGAACTGGAGGTTGAAGAACAGTGTAAGTAACAAAATTAGACAACTGGAGTAATCAGAAATAATAGTCTAAGGATGAGGAATTTGAGCCATTGTTTCAGAGTGGAGCATTTCTGGATAATGCCACAGTATAGGTTATGATTATGAGAATGAGTTCTTGAGGTCCACTGACACTGAATATCACTAGTGTTGAAAATATCAAGCAAATGAGAGATCAGGATGTTGAATCCGCTTGACTTTTGAAATCAATGTAAATAAGTTGTCTCTAAGTAGAAAGGAAGACAGTGCATGAAGCGCAAAGTTCTTTAATAAGTAAAGGACAAGAACAAGAAGAGAGTAGAGAGCTGCATTATGGCTTTCATGGGCCCTGGGCACTTTTGTCTTCATGATCCCCTTCCTCCATTAAAAAATAGATAAAATTCATATTTTATAGCTTTATTACTTTGATGACAAATATATTAAGATTCCATATTGAGGTATTTTTCAACCTAAAATTTCATTCATGTTTACCTCTGATTTTAACAGAAATTAAAACATTTCTGTAGGTCCCTAAAATTATTGTAGACTCTAGCCACTTTGCCTAATGAATAAGTTGGCTCTGAACAATCGTGTGTCTATGAAATCAATTTTTATCTACTTAATGAAAAAAACACATATAATAAGAGGCTGAAATTGTTTAGTGTCAGTTTTATTATTCTTTGTATGAGTATTCATTAGATTCCTTATCAATTAAAAATAACTTTAATTAAAAAGGTATTTGGATTTGGAAAAATTATTATGTGGACTTCTACCTCTTTCTGGATACAAGCAACAGACAGGAAAAAATAAATGAAGTAACAAGTTTCAAAACACTGTATGGAAGGCACCACAGTCTATGATCTCGAGATAGGAAACAAACTAGCTGAGCCATGTGTTTGTCCTAGCCAGTTACCTTGAGAGGAGTTCCAGTCCACGGTTCAAGGTGGACAACCTGGAGACGAAGTGAGAGATCTGTGAGTCTGGGGAGACCCAGGCAACAAAGTAGAATACAAAGTGGAAAACAACACTCCCAAATAATAGTGGTAATAGAGTCTGGCACTTAGAAACCAAAATGAACCTGACCCGAGAATACTGGATAGAATACACAGAGGAATGTCTTACCTCAGGAGTGAAAAATGACTACTCGCAGCCTTAGACTGAGCATGGCTCAAGTCACACCTACCAAATATTAAAAGCAAGACCTGGAAGTATCAAACCATTTCCAAGTACCTTAACTACATTGTAGAAAAAATGCTCAAGAAGATCAAAAATGATCCAGCACATAGAAAAGTAATATTCACAAAGTTTGGCATCCAATAAAATCTATCAGGCATGCAAAGAAGTAGGAAAAACAACACATAATAGGAGAAATACGAATCAACCAAATTCAACACCAAACTTAGAAACGAGGCTATTAAGTCACTTAGTAGGACTTTTTATCCCCTATGTCAAAATACTGAGTAGAAACAGAAAATGTACAAAATACCTGAATCAAACTTCTACTGTTGAAACATATATTGCATGAGAGAAAACATTCACTAGATGAGTGGAACTTCCAGAATGTTAGCATATCTTTTCTTTCATAACAACAGTAAACTGGAGAAAACATTCAAAGCAACTATTGCTGGAACCTAGAAATTGAACAAAAGTATACAGCATGCAACCAATTGAGTGGCATTTATTCAAGGAATACTACTAGCTTCCGGATTCCTGTTTCCCATGTAAGGATCTTGGAAGTTACCACGTTATCCTAACAAGTGAAAAACAAATCTGATTGAAAACTCAACAACTCTTCTTGGATCTGCCAGGATGGAAGGACACGGCAAATTGCTGCCCCTAAGATGAAGAGACAGACAGTGAATCACAGCTTACCAGAGCAGAGACTCATGCCAGGAACCAGTGCTGGGAACTGCAATTGGTGAATTGCTGGAGGCTTAGCATGGACAAGTCTAAAAGTTGAAAACTCCAGAGGGACCTAGTCCCCCACAAGATTGTGAGATTTACCTCCAGCAGCACCACCAATATCCAACAGAATATTGGAGAAAAATCCCCTCATGCTTCAGTCAATTTGAGAGGGAAAGGAACACTACTGAACCCTGGGGAAACCAGTGGGATCCCACAATATTTTTGCAGGGTCTGCTGCCATTCACCCACGGAGCATAACTGCACAGTAGTCATACCAGGGCTGTGCAGGCCATGCGTATCTGTAACTCTGCTGCTTGAGGGGCTGGCCTGATTGACAGAAGAACAGGAAATTCACCACACCCTGACGAATGGTAAAAAACATGGGCTATCCCAGTGCAAACAATCAAGGAAGGCCGACATCCCTCTGTCTCTAATTATGATACTCATTTGGTCAAGTATGTGTAAATGTAAAAGCAAACACTTAGTCAAGCCATAAAAATATAATAGCAGAATCTGGATAATGAGACAGACACAGTGGGCCTTGATAAGCTCCGAGGTAGCCCTAGTGCTCTGGAAGACTAAGCACACGTTCAAGGTGGCACACATATGCTCAGGAGAGGCTGAGAGGGCTCCAGCTATCTCTAAGTCACTGGATGAACATAAATCCTTGCAGGAGCAGAAAGTAAAAGCTGGGGCAGACTTCCAAACTGCCTGAACTTTAAATGGGTTTCCCAAACCACACGCACAGCCATTACAAAGAATGGAAGGAAGTCTAATTGGCTCAGCATTCTTAAGCAAAACCTCTAACCAGTCATTAGATAGTCATGAAGTTATAGTGCCTCAGGAGTGCCCCTTAGGAAGCCAGACTTAAAAATAAAAATAAGAATTCAAAACAAAGAGAGACAATCAACAACATTATTGGCCTCACACTGTAGGACAAGTCACTGAAAAAATTCACAAACACACAAATAACCAACAGCAAGTCCCAGCAGCATCATAATTCAGAATTGCTTTAGCATATTACCTAAAATGTCCAGTTTTCACCACCAGCATGAATAGCAAAATTATAAGACAGGCAAAAAGACAGGAAAGTGACCCATGTAGAGGAGACAGCAGCAACCAATAAAACTGCCTCTGCAGGGGTCCTTCCTAAGGTTGAGCTTAGCAAGCAAAGACTTCAAGGAATCTATTATAAACACGTTCACAGAGCTAAAGAAAATCATGCTTAGAAAAGAAAATTCAAATATGACAACAAAGACTCAACAACTATACAACTATAGAATAAGAAGATAGAAATTTTTAAAAAGCACCAAATAGAAATTATGGTATTACATTCATAATAATAGTAATGACAAAAAAAATCACTAAAGGAGCTCAAGAGAAGACATGAACTGTAGAATAAATAATCACTAACTTAAATATATATTAATAGAAATATCCAATCTGAAAACAGAAGGGAAAAAAGAATGAAGAAAAATGAAGAGAATAATTGAAAATAGCTGAAAACTTCCAAAATTTGATATTTTTTTAAAAGAAGGGATGCCTGTTTTTGTAAGACCCATCTCCTCATCAACCTGTTGCTACAAGACATACAACTAGCGTCATTTCCAGTGCAGTCCAGAAAAATGAGCCCAAATTTCTACACCATTAGAGAGAGCTTAGGCTGCAAAAAATTGGAGCGTTTAGTTAATTCATATCAGCAGAATCCTGGGTATATATTTCATGAACGAATTCTAAGAATGTTAGTCTAAGGATAATGTAATATAACATTAGAACAGGTAGAATTTATTGATTTAGGTATACTTAATGATTTGGGACTTAAAAGGCTAGCTTGCATAGTTAGAAGTAACTCAGTATGAAACATCGACTGAAACTTAATCATAAATTGTGTTGGCTTAGATCCAATTAGGTTAAAATACTAAAAATGTCCTAGAATAATGAAGACGAGAAATCTCAAAGGTTTAGGGAGACAGAAATGCCGGAGTGTATTTATTGTGTGCTAGTGACACACTCACCTGAATGATATATATCTTCCAACAGGTGAAGAATATATTCACTTCAGTAAAGGTTAAGATGCATTAATAAGGGATGCAACATCATTCTCATAAACTGTGCTGTAGATGGCGTGTAGATCATAAATGATCATGAGAAATGGCATCGCTGAGATGGCTGACATGATTTCCCTGAGTATAATTACATCCACAGCCACAGACAGCAAATGTTAGTACTTAATAATAAGAGAAAAAGTAAGCATTCATATAATAATAGGCAGGGAGAATTATGTAGTAATCAAAATACTTTGATTAACATCATCTTTGCAGAAGCCAATTAAGGATGGATTGCTAGCAATAAAATATGAAGGCAATATACTAAACTATCACTTGATATATATTATAAAAAATATTTTCAAGCTGAGAGAAACTTTATTTGTATTGTTACAATGGATACTGATAAACTATTAAGAAATATCTATACCTTAGTTTATTCAAAAATCTTTAATCTCTTGATTCAGCAAGAGGCTAGGTTTTCTTGAAAAGACTTAACAACACTGACAAATACAAACTGTGTTTATGATTCCAAGGCTATCTCTAAAGGGATGGAAACCATGTATAAAGGTGACAGAATGCTAGAAAATGGGAATTATTCAGAACTTCTGAGGATATAGAGACATTAACTTTAATACAGTGCAATTTTCTGGGAACCCAAAACAACACTCTGCCTATGATAGTCAGTGGATAAAAGGAGTTTTGACACAGGCCGTATCAATGTGGTATGGTGGGCTTGCATACCCACCCTGTAATTATTTTATCAGTTCTTGAAAGCATAGTTTGAATAAGCATAATCCATGGCTGCCAGATCCCAATATTGGTTCCTAGACCTATGGAACAAGGGATATTTTTATTTATCAGAATCTGGCCAAACTCAGTTTACCCCTATACTGTCCAGATGAAATTATTATACTCCTTTCACTCAGAAAAGTTTCCAGATGTGCACAATAAGTTAAATATTCATCCTAGTTATTATGGCATGTATAGTACTATAAATTACTCTTGTCAAGATAATGAACCAAATAAATGACATATAGTTTAGGGAAATGCAGAAATTAGTACCATAATTAAAGACTTGAAAGATGCAGAGATGAGGATCCCTATCACATTTCTATTTAACTTGGTTATATTTTGTATGCAAAAGGTGGATGGATTCTAACAATCCATTGTGGATTATAATAATCTTAATCAGATGGTAGGTCCAATTGCAAACACTTTTCCGGATATGTTATCTCACCTGGAACAAATTTTACCCAGCCCTAGGCTTGCAACTATAGATATAGTAAATACCTCTTCTCTATACCGATTTACATGCATCACCTTATATTGTTTGATGTCATCTGGCTGGGATGACAGTGCGATTGCATGATCTTGTCTCAGAGCCAAGCCAACTCTAAATTTCTCATCCATAATCTCTCTAGTGTCATTTTGATGTCTAATCTGTGAATTTATGTCAGTCTATAATGACATAATTAAAAGCTTACTTACATCATTGTAGGGGTAGTAACAGTTTCAAATCAGTGTTAGACCATAGACCTTACTTTGAGTACCACTGATCTAATTCACCAAGATCTTAATTGTAACTGGTGGAAAATCACAGTGGTCAATTAAATTCATGATATCATGCTGATTGGACCTAATTTTAAAAAGTCTATGAGATGCCTTGGTATGACACATGGATGTCAGATAATGAAAGAGAAAGCCATTGATATTCATGAATCCATGACCTTGGTGAAATATCTGTCCAGAGGACTTAACCTGGAGAGGATGAACTCTCCAAAATGAAAGACAGTTTTTACATATCACAATGATTATCACTAAAAAAGAGGAACAATTCTTAATGGGGACCTTTTTTTTAATTATAGAGGCAATAAAAGTCATATATGAGTGTGTTTCTATGGCACATTAATGAGCAAAGTATAAAGTTGCCATTTTGTGTAGAGTTCAGGGCAAGAGAAGGCTCTACAGAGTGTAACGATTTCTAGCTATTATGAAAGCTATTCTGCTGCTTTTCCTCATGATGAAAAAAAAAATCAAATATAGCCTATGTATCCCTGACAAATGTAATATTGAATAGAGCTACTGTAAAGCCCTAGTAAGAGAATCACTAAACAGACTTCTAGAGTTTTGAAGAAAGGCCATGCACTTGTACTCCAATTTCCAGAAACAGATCGTTTCTTATTATTGCAATCTAGTAGAAAATGCATGTTGACACTGAATCAAGAAAGCTTCTGATTATAATTTGGATCCTCTTTGATCCAACATGCTATAAAATTGGTCACACACAAGCATAATCCACCTTCAACTGGAAACAGCATATACACAATCAGGTCTGAACAGGTCATCATGACAAAAGTAAATTATAGATGCATATGGCTCGCTCCCAGTGTACCTGATTGTGCTACATATCTCCTTTACCTCATTCCACAGCAACAGACTCATGAATAATTTCTCAACATCAGTGTATTTAAGAAGAAAAACAAATGATTACATATGGTGGTGATTAATATGCTGGCATCAATGGAAACATTTGGCATAGCATTAACATTCTAATTGAAAGTGTTTTTGATACACATTGGTGGAAGGAAATATCTCCTGAGGTAAGACTTTGAGTACTGCATCTGACTGTTCTGTGTTAATTGAAATATCACAGAATCACACAGCCTACTAGTAATTAACCATATTTAAACTGAGAACAAAAATAATTTTATAAATTTACTGTTAAATTGTTAGATTAAAAATAACTTTTTTTGCATGTCTCTAAATGTATTGGTCATCTAGCCGACCTTATATTGGTCTTGCAGTTCTGCTAATGTTAACAATATATAACACAATGTATTTAACACAGCAGTTCAACAATTTCCCATTATTTGAATTTTCATTTATCTTGCATCATGTATGAATAGGTATTCATTCCTGGCAGTGGGATAATCCCTTAAAATACCTCAAATTATAGCATTTTTATTACTGCCCAACCCACTGGCGCTAAAAGATTGTAAGAAAACATTTCTGAAATTTATGTCAGGATGACTGAATTATACCACGTTGAAGATGCATTTTTCTGTGTTTATTTTTAGATATTTAACATATTAGGTAAGGTCAATGGTGCTCACCATGTTTTTTTTTTTTTTCTCTCCAATGAGCTGTATCTGGAAGAAACTACTTTCTTTACTGAAGTGATTCTTAATTAGTCAGTGTTTCTTTACCAAAGTGATTCTTAATTAGTCCTATGTAGTGTGTATGGAGAAAGGGAGGCATATAGTCCTAGGAAACACCTAGAAACACAGCAGCACTAAACTGTTTATTCAACCAAGTGCAGGAAGGCATAAAAAAAAAAAAAAAGGTAGTGGTAACCCAGATTTAAGAAAGACTTAACAGACTTACTGAAATGCAACATAATAGACCTTACTTGAATTACAAACCCAACAAATTAAAATGTAAATGTGAACACTGATAAGACATGATAATATAAAGAAATTGTATTAATAGCATGATAATGTTTTTTCAGTTGGTGTTTGATACAAATTAATAATTGGAGGGGCAGCACTAAAATTGACATTTGTTGAAGCTGAGATCTGAATGGATCAATTCATGACATTATTCCTTCTACTTTTTAATAACTTTGAAGTATTCCATAATGGAAAGTTTTAAAAGAATAAAGATTTAAGTTTCTTTCTTGTTCAAATCTTCTTAAGCCCCAGATTTACCATTCTGAGTTTCAGAAATTCCAGGGAAAACTATTTTCTGACATCTTTGTACAACCTAAGAGACCAGTAAGTTGTATTAGTTTGAAAATTATCAGAGGAAATAATTTAAGATTTGATCTCACTGCTTAAGTTCAGACATGTTTAAAATAAACTCTAATAAAATATGGCAGAAGAAGAAACCAAGTGTCAGAAAGTACTAACACTAATTCTGTCTGGATAGAAACAGAACAAAAACCAGAGTGCTTCCTGATAACCCTTGAGGGCTTTGCTATCAGATACTCTAAGTAATAGTCATTCCATAGAAAGGGCCCACTCCTTGATTGTTTAACCAAATTATATTACATTGTTTATAGATTGTATCAGAATTACTGTAAAGGATCATAAGTGGATTTTCCAGAATGGCACTTTAAATACAGCATGATTGATTCTTTTGTTCATTCTACCAAACATTTTTATCCGTTGACAAAGCTTCTCGGAAATATACTAAATGCTACAGTAAGATCATAACAAAAGAAACACATGAATGTATGTGTTTACAATTTTCTACATGTATTACATAGAAAAACTTCATGAATCTGAGTAGGATTATTGAAATTTTTCTTTTTAAACAATTCATCTATTTCATATTATTATCCTTCAATCGGAGAAACGGAAAACTTTTCGTTACATCATAATTTTGCTCTGGAACTGCTTCCCTGATATTTTAAAAATGTCTTTCTTAATTGACTTACTGTAAAAACAGAAAGTTTAGAAAATTGTTTTTCTGTCTTTAGAAAAAGTACAGAGTATTTACTTTGTGGTTTCTTTTCACTTGAACATATTGCTCGTCTTGGAAAAGACATATGGGGCTTCTCTTTTCTCTTCGTCAATAGTTTCTAGAAACCAGACTGCACTTGAAATAGAGAATGGTACAGTTTGAGCAGCAACTGCTTACATAAGTTGTACCACTCTTTAGATTAATTTATATTCATTTCTTATTTTTGCCTTTGCTCTGATAATAATGAGCAATAGTCTTAAACGTGTACATATGTAGATGGTTTAAACATGCTCAGCAGATCCACCCATGAATTTGTAAGTGTGATATTTTGACTCAGTGTTTGATGATATCACAGCTATGCAAAGGGTCATTGTTGTAAAGGGTTCTGATGATTTTTTTTCTTATGAAAATTGTTTCTTTTTTTTTCCTGAACCATAAAATAAGTAAAAAATCACTTTTGTCTGAACCTTCAAATATGAATTGTATTTCTTTTCCATTTCTCCTTTGTTTCTTTAATAATTCAACAACAGGTGTAAGAAAATATGACTATGATAATAAAACACAGCACCAAACAACTGAATCCAGTTAAATAAACTACTAGAGTATTAACTTAATATTTCTGTTTAACTGAATCAAATTGTGTAGTCAGAATGATTGCGCTGGTGAAATCTGATCTATGTAACTATGTATGATACCTGTTCTGCATCCCATACACAGTAATATTTTTTTTCCCCGTAGTAACTATTGCTTCCTCTATTGGGACTCTCTTCTCAAGTTTAATCAGGTTCTTTTGAATTTTGATTCAACATTGCCTTTTTAACGTTCTGAGAAACACTGCAATGCTAAGTATTATTGAAAGTCAAAACTCTCTTAACATCACATGAAACTGATTTATGAGTATTTTATTTAATATCGAGTCCTCCAGCATCTGTTCAAAATAAACTTTGGAAGTTCTGACCAAGTGAAAGTGAACAGATAAATGATGCATGGCCTTTATGAAAAATTTTCCCAGTGGTAATCTGTTCCTTGTATTTAAAGTCGTGTCAGTTCTTATTTCTCAGTGGAGTTATAGTATGCTTAATAATTTAATATAAAAAGCAAATTATTTAATTATATAAAAAGATATATTCGGGAGGGGAAAATAGCGGCTGTGAGGAGGGCTCCCTGAGTTCTCCCCTGGAAATTGCCGCAATTTGAACTGCTGTAACTCCAAATGAACCTCTACTCATCACACAGAGCACCTAAGAGACTCGCACTCCGATTACTGGAAGGTGGCAGACAGGGCGAGTGTGGGAAGAGGAAGGCGAGACGCATGAAAGCGCAGCCTACACCCACAGCTGCTGAAACAGGGGGCCTCAGAGAGCAGATGGGAGAGAGTTCCCAGTTCGCTCCCTGCGCCTTGCAGCCCGCCTAGAGAGCAGCAGCAAGAGCACGGGGGTTTGCAGTCTGAGGCACAAGACTCGGGCCACGCGAGCGGGGGACGAGTGAGAAGAGAAGTGTGGGCAGAGGCATGGTCCGCACCCGCGGAACCCCAGGAGACATAGCGGAGAGCGTTGCAGTGCCAGGGTGGGCTCAGTCCCTGCACCCCTGCGTTCCCTCCCTGAGCACAACAGGAGCTCAGTTGGAGCATTGAGGCATGGCCCCTGCCATGCAAGAGTCTTAAGCTGACTCCTGAATGGAGAAGTGGGGTCATATTACAGAGGAGCTCCTACTCCCAAGGGGTTGAGAAACTCCGCATGAGAAGAGGCTGCAGAGTGTGAGCCTACCTAGCTGCCCCCACCTCTCTGTCTCAACTTCAGCCGCTGAGTCACTCTCAGGCCCCCAGGCAGGTGGATTTTAGCAGCTCTGAAATCTCGCACCCACCACAGCCTCCAGCGGAAACAGTGCCACAAGATGCACATGGAGCCTTCTGGCTGCGCAGCACTCAGTCTGCGGGACAGGCGAGAGCAGAAGCGGCATTGACTTTGTAAAAACTATAAATCACATCTTATGACCCCACTTATCTACAACAGACCTGCATTGCCAGGATCACTGTAGGCAACAGGTGGCCGGCTCTGCCCCCACAAGATGCAGAGGAGGCTTGTATAGCAGAGGAAAACATGGAGTGAGCTTTGTGGACTTTAGCCAAGACTGGCACTGGTTGCTTTCCTTGTTTGTTTGTTTTTTTGGACGTGTTTTTTATTGTTGTTTTGGGTTTTTTGGGTGTTTTGGGGATTTTTTTGGTTGTTTGTTTTTTTCTATTTCATTATTATCATTTTTAGTTTTAAATATAGGCATATATGTAGGTGTATATATGTGGATATATATGTCCATATATACGGGTGTGTAGATATATATATTTTTTTTCCTCTTTCTTTCCTTCTTCTTTCTTTTCACTGCTCTACTTTTCCTCCCTATTTCCATTCTTCTGCAATTTCTTTGGGGGGAAGGTGTTGCTATTTTGTTTCTCATGTGTATTCTATTTTAAGGAAGACCAGGAACACAAATAACAAAATGGCAATAACTGCACACCTATCAATAATCACATTAAATATAAATGGATTAAATGCTCCAATCAAAAGACATAGGGTGGCTGAGTGGATAAGAAAGCAAGATCCTTGCATATGTATACAACAAACTCACCTCAGATCAAAAGACACATACAGGCTGAAAGTAAAGGGATGCAGTGAAATATTTCATGCAAATGGAACTGAGAAAAAAGCTGGAGTAGTGATACTTATATTGGGTAAAATGGACTTTAAATTGAAGAATATAATAAAGGACAAAGAAGGGCACTTCATAATAAAAAAGGGATCAATCCAACAATAGGACATAACTCTAGTAAACATCTATGCACCTAACATAGGAGCTCCTAAATATATAAAACAAATTTTGACAGACATAAAGACAGAGATCAACAGTAACACTATTATAGTAGGGGACTTCAACACCCTGCTGTCACTAGTGGACAGATCCTCCAGACAGAAAACCAATGTGGAAACAGCGAACTTAAATGACACATTAAACCAGCTGGATTTAACTGGTATTTTCAGGGCATTCCACCTCAAAGCTACAGAACATATATTCTTCTCAAGTGCACAAGGAACATTTTCCAAGATAGACCACATGTTAGGCCACAAAACAGGCCTCAATAAATTTAAGAAGATTGAAATCATATAAAGCATTTTCTCCGACCACAATGCTATGAAACTAGAAATCAATTATAAGAAGAAACCCGGAAAGCACACAAATACATGGAGGCTGAATAGCATGCTATTAAATAGCGAGTGGGTAAAAAAATGAGATCAAGGAGGAAATGAAAAGATACCTGGAGACAAACAAAAATGAAAACAGCACGACCCAAAATCTCTGGGATGCAGTGAAAGCTGTCCTAATAGGGAAGTTCATAGCAGTGCAGGCCTACCTAAATAAACAGGAAAAACCTCAAATCAATGGGTTATCCTTACACCTCAGGGAACTAGAATAAGAACAGCAAATTAAGCACAAAGGGAGTATAAGGAAGGAGATAATAAAGATCAGAGTGGAAATAAATGAAACAGAGACCAGAAAAACAATACAAAAGATCAACGAGACCAAGAGCTGGTTTTTTGAGAAGATAAACAAAATTTACAAACCTCTAGCCAGACTCATAAAAAAAAAAAAGAGAGAGAGGACTCAAATTAGTAAAATCAGGAATGAAAGAGGTGACCTGACAACAGACACCATAGAAATACAAACAATTTTAAGAAATTACTATGATCAACTATGTGCCAAGAAATTTGACAATCTGGAAGAAATGGATAATTTTCTAGAAGCATACAACCTTCTAAAGCTAACTCAAGAAGAAACAGAAAATCTGAATAGACTGATTACTACCAAGGAAACTGAATTACTAATCATCACGCTCCCAACAAATAAAAGCCCTGGTCCAGATGGCTTCACAAATAAATTTTATTAAACATTCAAAAAAGAATTATCACTTATTCTTCTAAAACTATTCCAAAAAACCCAGAAGGAGAAAAGGCTCCCAAATTCTTTCTATGAAGCCACTATGACCCTAATTCCACACCAGACAAAGATAGTACAAAAAAGGAAAACTACAGGCCGATATCCCTGATGAACATGGATGCAAAAAATCATCAATAAAATCTTAGCAAACAGAATTCAGCAATATATTAAGATCATATATCACAATGAAGTGGGTTTCATCCCTAGTACACAAGGTTGGTTCAACCTCCACAAATCAATTAATGTGATACACTACATCAACAAAATGAAAAATAAAATCATATGGTCATATCAATAGATGCAGAAAAAGCATTTGACAAAATACAGCAGCCATTGATGATAAAAACTCTTAGCAAAGTGGGAATAGAGGGATCATATCTCAACATAATAAAGGCCATATATGATAAACCCACAGCTAACATCATACTCAATGGGGAAAAGCTAAAACCATTCCCCCTAAGATCAGGAACAAGACAAAGCTATCCACTTTCTCCACTTTTATTCAACATAGTTCTGGAAGTACTAGCCACAGCAATCAGACAAGAAAAAGAAATAAAAAGTATCCAAATCAGTAAGGAGGAAGTAAAATTGTCATTATATGCAGATGACATGATACTATATATATATAGAACCCCAAAGACTCCATCAGACAACTGTTGGATCTGATAGACAAATTCAGTAAGGTAGCAGGGTACAAAATCAATATTCAGAAATCAGTTGCATTTGTATACACCAATAATAAACTATCAGAAGGAGAAATTAAGAAAACAGTTCCATTTACAATTGCTTCAAGACTATAGAATGCTTAGGAATAAATTTAAGCAAAGAAGCAAAAGACCTGTACTCAGAAAATTATAAGACATTGAAGAAAGAAATGAAAGACAATACAAATAAATGGAAACACTTACCATGCTCATGGATTGAAAGAACTAATATAGTTAAAATGTCCATACTGCCTAAACCAATATATAGATTCAATACAATTCCTATCAAACTACCTAGGGCATTTTTCACAGAAATAAAAATTATAATCCTAAAATTTAAATGGAAGCATAAAAGACCCCAAATAGCCACAGCAATCCTGAGAAATAAGAACAAATTCAGGGGTATTATGATACCAGACATCAAAACATACTACAAGGCTACAGTTATTAAAACAATATGATACTGGCATAAAAACAGGCACATAGATCAATGGAACAGAATGGAGAGCCCAGAAATAAACCCACGCATATATGGACAGTTAGTCTATGACAATGGAAGCAAGCATTTACATTGGGGTAAAGATAGTCTTTAATAAATGGTACCGGGAAAATTGGACAAATGCAAAAAAATGAAACTGGACCACCTCCTTATGCCATATACAGGAACAAATTCAAAATGGATTAAAGACTTAAATATAAGACCTGAAATCATAAATTCCTAGAAGAAAATATAGGGAATAAATTTGTAGACATTCCCCTAAGCAATATTTTTACTGATACATCCCTGCAGGCAAGGGAAGTAAAAGAAAAAATGAACATATGGGATTACATCAAACTTAAAAGTTTTTTTACAACAAACGAAACCATCAATAAAACAAAAAGGAAGCCTACTGAATGGGAGAAGATATTTGTCAATGATATATCTGATAAGGGGTTAATATCCAAAATTTATAAAACGCTCATGCAAATCAACACCAAAAGAACAAACAACCCAATTAAAAAATGAGCAGAAGATATGAAGAGACATTTCTCTAAAGAGGACATACAGACCAACAGGCATATGAAAAAATGTTCAACCTCACTAATTATTAAGGAAATGGAATTAAAAACCACAATGAGATATCACCTTACCCCAGTCACAATGGCTATCATCAGTAAATCAACAAACAACAAGTGCTGGTGAGGTTGTGGGGAAAAGGGAATCCTGGTGCACTGTTGGTGGGATTGCAGATTGGTGCAGCCACTATGGAAATCAGTATGGATGTATCTCAAAAAGCTGGAAATGGAACTACCTTATGACTCAGCAATCCCACTTTCAGATATTTATCCAGAAGAACCCGACAGTAATTTGAAAATAATCTATGCACTCCTATGCTCATTGCAGCGCTATGGAACAGACTTGGAAACAACCAAAATGTCCATCGGTAGACGACTGGATTAAGAAACTGTGTTACATTTACACAATGGAGTATTACTCATCAGCTATAAAGAAGAATGAAATCGTACCATTTGCAACGATATGGATGGAGCTAGAGAACATTATGCTAAGTGAAATAAGTCAGTCAGAGAAAGACAAATACCATATGATCTCACTTATATGTGGAATCTAAAGAACTGAATTAACAAGTAATAAATAGAAATAGTCTCAGAGACACAGGAAAAACTGATGGTTGCTAGTTGGGAGGGGGTGGGGATGAAGGAGAAGGGGAAGGGACAAGACAACATAAATTGGTAACTACAATATTGCCTCAGGGATAGAAATGACATTCTGGGGAATATAATCAATAATGTTGTAATATTTTTTAGGGGGCCAGATGGTCTCATGTCTTGTTAGGGAGGCCATTTCACTGTGTAGAGGCCTGACCACTGCACTTTACATCTGAAGCTGCCATTGAATATTATTATATGTCAACAATAATTTAATACATATATAGTCATGAGATGTGGAGCATAGTGTGGGAATAGATCAATGGAATTGTAATAGATATGTATGATATCGGGGGTGGGGGCAGTGGATGGAGGAGGGAGGTTGTCACTTTGTGAGGGGTGAAAAGGATAACTATGACATTGTTTTGTATACCTGAAACTAAAAAAAAAAAAAAAGATATTATACTCAATAAAATCAAATTCAGTTAACTCTAAGACCTTAACAAATAAGTGACATTCATCAGACTATAAGGTCAAATATGCTGTTTTGCCCTGAAAAGCTACAAGATTACATCAAATATATTTTTTTTATTTTTCAATTCCTATCCAGAATAATCAAAATGTGTGTGAATGAACACCTATCATAAAAAATGTTTTCATTATTTTTGTTTCAGCAAAGCACTACGACAACATCAATTTTTAAATTTGATTTCTTTGATCAACTCTTTAAAGCACAATTTTTTGTAGTGTCATTTAAAGACCTGTTAATACTACGAAGTACATTAGCACTAAAACCATAAAATTTAAAATTCAGGGATGAGCTGAAGCAGGGCTTGGCGGGCCAGTACGTGCGGCTGGGCAGCATGGCAGCCACTGCAAAAAAAAACCCCAATTTATTAAAAAAAAAAAAAAATCAATGAAATTGTAACAGCTTCAATGGAATTGTAACAGCTATATACAATGTCAGAGGAATAGTAGATTGGGGGAGGAGGGTTATCACTTTGTGAGGAGTATAAACGTCTATTAGATTGTTTTGTAGACCTGAAACTAATAAAAAAAAATAAAAATAAATTATAAAAAAAGAAAAAACAAAGCAACTTTTTAAACACAAATATACAATGTAAAAAATATATACTATATTATATATATATATATATGCTACTATATGTATATAAATATATATATAATAATATATATAATATTATATTATGTACTTTATATGCATAAGGATTCCATAAAGTCCCTTTGGAGAAGATACTTTCTTAATAAGAAAGAATATTTTCTTAGAAATTAAAACTTTTTTTAAACAATATCAGCAATTTTCTCTACTGGGTTATAAGTTAAATAAAGACATAGGTTTTTATCATTTCCTGAGCATTACTAGATAGGGGAAATCAGCTGAGAACAAGAAAACCAATTCTGAAATGCAAGATGGAGCTGGATATCTAAGCGGAGTAATCAGCCAAATTTGGCTTACTTTGTGTCTTTGAAGGTCCATGATGTAAATTCATGACCCAGAGTAATTATAGGTCACTTTGTATCACAGGCCTTCAAATTACTTGTAAAACTTTTAATTAAGAAGAGTAAACTTTCAAATACCATTTTAAAACAAAAAATCAGTAGAAGTATTTACTGTATTTTTGGCAGAAAAAATTTAAATGGGTTAAATAAATGTTTGATCCCTTTTATTGTTTAGAGTGACATTGGCAAATATAATAAAGTAAAACCTCTCAGTGCCTTGACCTAGTAGAACTTTATTTCTCATGCATTAAATTTAAATGGTTGTTGCTGTTTGTAAAGAGGTGATTCAGGGACACAAGATGTTTGTATCTCATGGTTCTGCAGGAAGGAAAATGTAGGGAGAAATGAGCCCTAGACTCAGGATAGAATCAGTGCATATCACTTCCACCCAAATTGCGTTATCAAATCACATGACCATACTTATCTGCAAGGGATGCTGGGGGCTGTAATCCAGCCTTGTAACTAGAAAGAAGAGCAAATGTACCATCCAGCAGTCTTTACCACCCTATGGAAGCAGAACTTTTTGTTTCCATGGAAAGGCTTGTGCAGAACATGTGCAGAGCTGAGGGAATAATTACATGAAAGTCTGAATTTAAATACTGTTTTCTCATATACAGAAATGAAGTCTAATGCACACATTAATTTTACCCTCACCTGGTTTGTATGCTTCTAAAATCAAGTGACAATAAGATATAATTAAAAACTTGACATTTTAACATTTTCAAATGAATGATTCTAAATCAATAACATCTGCTCTTCTGGAATATATTAACATCTTGTTTTCCTGTCACATGTTAGAATCTCAAAGATAGGAATGTATAATATAATTAGTTTGTTAGACAAATATATATAATAAGCACATTATGAAGGGTAGTAGATCATTTACCCCTTAGTCTTTTCTACATAAATTAAAGGTTATAGATGTGCTTAAAGCAGCAGTTTTTATTCTCATCTCCTTTTATCAAGGTTATGGAATGCCTATATCACCACTAAAAAGACATGGCAGTTTCCATTTTTTTATGTTAAATGTTACATTCTTCAGCAGAGAAGCAAAAATAATCTTCTTGTTATCATACATATGTAAAAGTTACTTGGTTATTTAAAACACAGAAAACTGTACATTGCACAAACAAAGCAATGTCTACAAGTAAACAAGAAAAGCAATGTAAAATTTTATAAGCATAAAACTAGTTTATAAACTAATTCCTCAGATTTAATTTCTCTAGTTAATTGTATGTTGTTTCATTAACTAGGAAAAAGCTCATGTTCAAAAAATTAATTCCTGAATCTCTACCAATGTTTACTTCACAATCATAATTAAACAATATAATAGGAAAACTTATCAATCATAAATGTTGAAGTATACTAGCACATTAAAATATACAGGGCCGTACAGCAAACTTTGGAAATGCAGGGGTAATCATACTATTACTATAAATTTTAAATTATAGAGAAGTCTAAAATTGCATGTATAGCTCAATATAATTTACATGAAAGTCTATGTAATTGAAAGAAATAAATGTCTCATCATATCATTTTAGAATTGTTTTTAAACATTCTCTGAAACCATCTACTTGCTAAGAAAGAAATGAAACTCAAATGCAAAAAGATACCCATCCATAATGTATTCATGTCCTTCAACACTCAGTAGATAAATCATTCTTATTCAAATGAAATCCTTGACTTATTAGTTTTTTCTGCTCCTATGTTCAAGAGATATGCTCAGGGTATACAAATTCTCAGAGAACACTCTATTTCTTCATTTTTTTTTTCCTTTGAGAATGAAGAATGAAACTAATGGGAAGAATGTAACTTAAAATGAAACCTCAAAGGAAAATTCACTGAAAAATGATGCAGGACGTCGACTATTTCGATGAAAATGTTCACAACTTGTTATTTCTATCCACAAAATCCTGTGAGATTTTTCTCCTTATCATACAAAATGTTCAATGTACTAACTGTAAATTTAAGAAGAATTGCAACATTTTATAACTCCCCTATTACTGCAGAAATGCTATTTTTTTCTAAATTGAATTAGTAGTGATTACCCAGGGACCAGTTTGTGGTATCAGGGGGAGAAAAAAAATTAACTAGCGCTATCACCTACAGTGTATGGCTAACAAAGACTTATTCACTCTAAAAGTGGTGACAAATTTAATGGAAAGCTGGTTGTAGAAGGAGCCAAATGTGCTTTAGCATAGTATTGCTAGTACTGTTATGATTTTAGAAAGTGTCAAGAATCTTAGTAACAGGAAGAACATGCTACTTTTGTGTGTGCATGGAGTTAGAATGAATTATCTCCAGAAACAAAATAAAATAAAATAAAAATTAAATAATGAAATTAACCTTCACATTTGTAATGTGTATTGCTTTTTAAATAACTAGTGGGGGAATCAATAAAGCTCTATATGTTGCATGGGAGACCAAATTGTCATTACAGGATAAACAACAGGCTAGACCAAATACTTTCCTTTCAGTCTAGAAACAGAGATAGGAGAATCTCCTTTAGCACGCAGTTAATGTATGAGAAACTACCTTTGCAAGATATAGGAGATTGTTTTTCCCCCTTTCCTATGGGTAACACTTGAAATCCTTGTTGAAGGACAAGATACACCAGATTGAGGATATTCAAAGAGAAGGTTGCAGAAAGAAAGCAAGAATTTTAAAGTATATTAATAAAATTCTTGACATGTATTCATTTTATACTTTCATTAGAATCAGAATTTTACATTTTCTGAAAACTATATTTTAACAGCTTTGTAAATCTTACCCAATTGCCAACATGGATTCCCTTCAGATAGCCAATAAATCATGTTTCATAGGATACTTAAGTTCATGAAGGTCTTTTTCTGGTTTCTAGATTAAATCCTAATTGATTGTTTGGGTTTTTTTTTTTTTCCTTTTTCTACCTGGGGTGTCATATTTGAGAACAATTCTCATTTAATCAGGTTCTGACAAGAACACTAATAAGAAGCACAGACTGACTTTATGTGTGGACCCAATGCCCTATGCAAAGCTCCTCTGACTGTACCTGGCTTCTAGGGCCTCAGTTTCACTGGTAAAGGCACTGGCAGGCCTTAGCTGACTCTTGAGACCCCAATAAGAGAGACATTTACCCACACTTACAGAAAGTACAGGTAAAATCTGATGAAGAGTGTGTCTTGGGCTTATTTTTCTAGTGTTAGGATAAAAGTGGTACTCACAGAAACTTTTAAAAGTTCAATCTAAATTCCATATGAATACTGACAAACAGAAGTTAATAATGTGGCCTTAGTTTGCTCAATCCTCGATGTTAAAAAACAAACAAACAAGGGGCCGGCCGAGTGGCTCATTGGTTAAAAGTTGGCTTGGGAGCATGAACTCTGAGCAGCACAGCCGCCAGTTCGGATTCCACATCGGCCAGTGACGCTGCGCCCTCTACAGCTAAGATGGTGAACAACAGCTCAACCTGGAGCTGGGCTACCTTCAGTCGCCGGCCACGGCGTAGGCTGCAGTGGGGCTGCCGTGAGCTACCGTGAGTGGTGGGCAGCTGCTGTGAGCTGTTGTGCCCGCCGTGAGTGGCCGTCCAATGGCCAGCGACCAATCTGCCTCAGCCGGGAAGAGCATAATGATCATAATACCAACATGGGCCAGAGAAGCGGCGTCCTCCACAACTAGACTGAAGAACAAAAGGACAGCAACTTACCTGTTCCCCTTCCTCAGATTCCCTAGTGCTGTTCCCCTCCCCCAATTCCCCAATAAAATTAAAAAAAATAAAAGAATAATGGTTAATACTTTTGCTGTACCTATGGAAATAAATAGGTCAAAACTAATGAGGACAGCGCTTCTGTGACTATAAATTATCTTTGGACATAATATATGATCACATGGGTTTAGACTATGAAAATAATTAGCAGAACCTAGGAGTAGGCTAAAGCAATTGCTGTTTTTCCCTTCAATACTATACTGGGTTTGCACTTTTATTTGATTTTCTATGTACTGAGCTATCTTAAAGCTTTGGTAGAAGCTAAGGTTAACAAGTAGATATTTACTGTCATAGATGTCAATGATTTTGTTCAGTGAGAAAGAAAACCCCAAAGGTCCTCATTTATTGCTCTGTTGTTATTAAAGCTGTGTGGCATCTAATCTCGCATTCTTTTCCTAAAACTCCATTAAATAGTCCATAAATAGGTAACTCCTTAAATGCACTTGAAACTGGTTTTAACATTTCTCTTAATTAATGAAATCTTTCACTCATAAAACATTATAGGTTAACATATATTACCATATTTTGCTGTGTATAATGTGCTTTCATGTATAATGTGCACTGATGTTTTTGGCCCAAACTTTCAGGGAAAAAAATCTTTCTTTTTAAGTTTTTAATTTAAATTATTATTTGTTTATATTTAGGTACTTGTTTTTTTTGTATTATAAAGGAATTTTAGCATTTATTTTTTAACATATTATATAGCACAGGAAATTTTATATAACAAATAATTACAAAACACAAGAACAGATACAAGGTACAAGAAATTTTATGTACCAGTAACACATTTACGATATTTATGCATCATAGAAGGCCAAGAACTCATTGTCGTTGCAAGTTTGTGTAAATTCAACAAAACTGATTATCATATTCCAGGGTATTATTTCGCATACGGATATCATTATTGATTTCTAGAGTTACACTTTTAACTCATAAGCATAAATAAAGGAATTAAAAAAATTATATAGATGCAGAATTAGTGCTACCCGTGTATAATGCTCATCCTTATTTTTCCCTCACAAATTTGGGCAAAAAAATGCACATTATACATGGTAAAATACAGTACATAATAAATATTTGAATTAATGAAAGTTTGAAAAAATATGATGGGAATATGTACTTCTAAATATAAATATACATTGTAGACAGTAAGTGTCTCAATGGAATAGACTAAAATATCCTATACAAAGTGTGTGAAGATTTTAAAAATATTTTTTATTAAAATATAGCTAATATACAATATTATACTAGTTTCAGGTCTATACTACAGTTATTCAATGTTTATATACCTAAAGAAGTGATCACCATGATGAGTTGAGCAACCACCTAACTGCCTACCACTCTTTCACAATATTATTGAATACATTCCCTATGCTGTATATTAAGCCCTCATGACTTTTTTTATACCTGGAGATTTGAATCTCTGATTCCCCTTCACCTTCCCCCTCCCTCCCACCCCCTTTTCTAATGTTTCAATTACAGTTGAGACTCAGTATTATTTTATATTATTTCCAGGTGTACAGCATAGTGGTTGGATGTTTAAATAATTAAAGAAGTGATCCCTATGACTAGTCTAGTATCCAACTGGCACTATACATAGTTACTACAATATCATTGACTATATTCCCTACGCTTTACGCTTTACTTTACCTCCCCATGACTGTTTTGTAACTATTGATTTGCACTTCTTAATCCCTTTACTTTTTTCACACTGCCCCTCAGCTATCACCCCACTTATCACCCCAATAAATCTATTCCAAACCAGCTACTGTGATAAGACCTATAGGATATTTCAAAAGCCTTTCTTGTGTAAGTTTTCCTAAAAAAAAAAAAAAAAAAAGACCCAACAAACCTAAGTTTCGGAGCCTGTCCCAGAGAATTTGACCTGTGACATTATAAACAATACATCCATGTAGCTTAATCCAGAGTAGATTGGATTTTGGGAAACAATCAATACCAAGTAAACAGCTGATAAGTAACCTGGAGAAATGTGAATATGTTTGAGGCAGAATAAATCCAGAAGGTAGAAACTTTAGCATTAGATATTTAACTGGTAGTACTGGTGGAATGATGGATCACCTCTGCTTTTCAGATATTTGGGAGTCATATCATAAACATTGTGGACTGGGAAGAGAGCAGGATTGGAGAGATAATGAAATGTTAAGTTTGAAATATAATTTTAGTTGTTTTGAGATCTCTCAGAAGTCAGTGGTATGTAACTGAGAACTGAAATCATGGAATTAGAAGGAATTATTTCAGGGGACTGTTATTGTAAAATGAGAAGGGTGTGGGTCTGAACCAGATATTTCATGATGGCCAGAGGAATAGGGGTCTATTAAGTGAACAGAATAAAAATAATTACTGGAGTAAAACAAATTTGGAGGAGGGGTGGTTAAACATAAAGGTAGAGAGATACTGCTTTTAAGAATGAAAATATTCCCAGAATAATGCAAAATCGTAAAATAAGATTCAAACTGAGGATTTGCCACAGAATTTAGCAGCACATTTAATTTTTTTAGTAGTTTCCTTAATTAAAAAAAATAGAAAGTTTTGGAAATTACCGTTTTATTACATGTGACTAGAACTAGAAGGAAAGACTGAATGAAATGGTACAGATAACCCTGAGTATAAACTTAAGTAAAAAATTAAAAACAAATGTTTTAGCATACGTAGGGGAAAAAAAAGAGGAGAGTGCAGGAATCTTTGGTAAAGAGGAAATAATCCACAAAGTGAGGTTTCAGAGGAGCCAGGAAAAGAAGAAATTCTGAGTAGATGATTAGCCTCAGAAATTAGGAGGGATATTTCCTGAATATAACAACAGTGAGAGGAAATTATAGGAATGGATTTGTAGTCCCTACTGATTTAATTGTATGTCTGAGTTTACATAAATAACTTAAGATGTTAATGTTATAAAGAATTCCTAATACTGTATAGGATTCCACTATGTAAAACAATTTGAGCCCCTAAAATATCTTTGGAGAGATGATTAAATTAGCATTAAATTCAACTTCAGTATTGAGAATCCATTTGAGACTATATTACTTTTAATTTCAGAATTGCGTTGGGTTTATTACTACTAAAAATAATGGAAAAATTTTTTCTGTAAGAGGGGGAAAAACCAACATTGTAAGAAATTTATACTACATATTACAATCCTAGAAGATTGCTAGAGGTATGGAAGAGGAATAAAATGCAGGCCCGATGATAAAAACTGAACAAGAGGTTCTACTCAAATTAAAAATTTAAAAGTGAAATGAATACTCAAAGATATTATGCGATTATTTTGATATTGTATAAAGAAATTCAAGATGTCTTTTAAAATAACTTTTTAAATGAATATGATGAATGTCAATTGAGATGTCAACATCAAGGTGCTATCTACTGTACATTGGAATAAGATATATTAAAACTTGATATCTAGCTAGTTTCCTTTCAGCCTGACTTCTGCAGATTCAAAATATTTCAGGAACTCTTTTTTGCTCTATTTGAATAACTTTTAAATCAATTTATTAAAAGTTTATTTAAAGAGTGATAAAGGTATGATTTTCTAAATCTTATTAGTAATTCATAATAAAACATAGACTTACATATAAATTTTTATTTAATTTACTTAATTTGCTCATAAGAGATTTTCTGTTCTATAACACCAAAATATTCTTTAGCAATTGATAAAAATTTGCTTATCTTTCCAGGCTTATTTTTCAAAACAAGTGACAATGATTTTTAAAGAATTCCTCCATTCATTTGATTCTCTAATTTATTCATCATTGTATATTAAGGCAAAATCCCCTCTCTAATGCTAGACACAGAGATAGACAAAGAAGCTAAATAACTTTTAAAATGTAAAAATACATGCAAATAAATACAACAATGTGATATCAGGTAAATAAGGTAGAGAAAAAGTGATTGAGTTGGAGAATGGTCTGAAAAGGTCCTTCTGAGGCAGTGACTTATGAGCAGAGGCCTGAGTGATCAGCAGGGATGTGTCCTGTGAAGTTCTAGGCTTTCATGTAAGAAACAATGAGGAGGGGTGAATATGGCAAGTTCTGGGACCATCAAGAACACCCATGTGGCTGGCACCAAGGGAGCAAAGGAAAGACAGAGCAAATGATGCCTGAGAAGTAAGCCATGGCCAGGGGAGAGTACATAGCTGAGCCAGAGGAGAAGATAAAAATAATTAATCCTTTTTTGTTTAAAAGTCATCTTTCTCTTTGTAATTTTTCTTTACACTTAAAAACAAAAATATTTTCAAATGTTTGGTTCTGCCTATGAGCTGGAGTACTAAATGAAAAAGATTTATCAAAATAACCTCACAGTGAATACTTTTCCCATATTTTCTAATACACTTCAAAAAAACATGGTTTTTATAAACTCAATACATTCTAATATAAAGTTCACTAGATGATATTCAAAACAACTAAAATAAGAAGAAAAATCGTTGAAGCAAACATTTTTTTCTAAATATTCCTATATTATTTTTTCAAGGATTCAGCCATTTAATTTTCTTGGGACTATAAATGATATTTCAAAAATCTTAGATTTGTATTCTAATTCATGATTGTTTGCAAGTCTATAGACATCTTTTTTTCTGGGTAAAATAATGTCCCTACAGAATTTATGTTCTCCTGGAATCTGTGAATCTGACCTTATTTGATTAAATTTTTACAGATGTAATAAATTTCAGATGAGGTCATTCTCCATTAGGATGGGCCCTAAATCCAATATGACTGGGCCCCTTTAAGAAGAGGGATATTGGGACACTGAAACACACATAGATAGAAAAGGGCCATGTGAAAAGGGAAGGGAAAATTGGGTGGTGCAGCTACAAGAAACTAAGGAACATCAATGATTGCCAGCAACCAACAGAAGTAAGAAGAAGCAAGGAAGGATTCTTCCCTAGAGTCCTCAGGGTGGGCATTGCCGTGCAGATAACTTGATTTCATACTGTAGATACCAGACCTGTGAAGAATAAATGCTCTGTTATTTTTTGCCATCCAGTTTGTGGTGATTTACTGCTGCAGCCCTAGGAAACAAATGCAGTCTTTATACAGAGGAAAGCTGAAAAACACCCATGCTTTTGTTTTCCTAACATAATTTTGCATTTTCCTGCCCTCAGCTGACTTTGGAATTAAAATGATAAATAGAATTACTTGGAGAAAAAAAAACTTTTCGAACATAGTCTATAAACTATTTTTTTTCTTCAAAGTTGCTAAAATCATTACCTGTGCAATTGTTCTGATATCTATATTTTTTTCATATCCCATATATATCACCCATTTTCCCTTGCTTCATAATTTTCTCTTATACAATCTCTTCAAATTCACTGTCAAGTGTCATATGATTATTAGATACATATGTATCCTCCCTTAGAAAACATATAAGCTCTTAGAATGCACAATTAAAGTAGAACAATTTTTTAAGTTTAAGGCATCTATTCTTCCCTCCATCTTCTTTTTTCTCTCTTTCTCTCAGGCTTTAAGAAAGCAGGTGGAGAATTCCATGATTCCATGTTCATGTACATTTTTCTAATAATTCATGCATTTCTAGAAGAACAGTAAGCAGTCATAACCAAGATGTGCAAAATGCGTGATATTTTTCAAAATCTGGTTTCATTAATTCCTTTATAGCTAACTTTCCTGAGGTTACAAAACACTTGCTTTGCCATGTAAAGTTTTGTCACTTTTTAATAGTTTATAATAAATAAAAAAGTGTGTTATCTCTAGTCTTTCAGGGTAATTTCTCCTCTTTCAGTTGCTCTTTCCTTACATTTCTCTTTCCCAAGATGGTTTGATTGCAGACCAACGCTGATATAAATTTAAATCAATCAATCAGTCAGCCAATGACAGGCAGAGCTGCTTCACCTTAGCCCCGCCCCCCTGTTGAGGTTCTCTTCAAAGCACAGCAGAGCGAAGAGTTGGGATAGGTCCCTGTAGGTAGCCTAGATTTTCCTGTCCTCCGTCTGTGTGTCTATTGAGATAGAGTATGGTCCAAGCTGATCCCTGAGGTTTATGTTGACAGCTCCTGTTGCTGACAGCACGACTCGTGTCATTGCCTCTTATCCTGCCAGCTCGTGTTCTGGCATCATTCGGTACTACCTCCTCTATTAGCAGATCTCTCAGTTGGAGCCCTAAGAACACTTGGCCACATTATTTGAACAAATCTGGAATGTTTCTGACTCAACTGGTTACCTAAATTAGTTTTTTCAGCTTTACTAACATGATGATTTTCAAGATAGAATGCCATTCCAAGGAATGCCATTCTCTGAGAAGCTTGCAGACTACCAGCCCATCATTCCAGTAAAGTAGGGCACAGCCTTTTCAGGGGTTCTCCAAAACCTGTTTTAATATCTCCACCCCTCAATATTTTCTCCTTTTCTCACTTCCCTGTACATGCTGGAACCTACATTACTAAGTTAAATTTTTTTTTGTTTTATTTTACATTATATAGAATGCTAGATTATCAAATTTATGTTTTTATTGTAGTCTAGAAAACAGGCTAAGAAAGACCATGCTGCCTCTAATTTTTGTCTTCAAGTGTCCCTTACAATAATGGCATATTGAATGTCTCAAGAAATACCTAATACAATATTTTTTGTTTGCTAGCTAGTTAGTTGTTAGTTATTACCAAGCCTTCTACTGCTATACTATTAGTAAATAAGAAACAAACACCAGGCCACATTTTAAACAGGAATTTCCCACTGGGTGTTGGGAAAATTTTCCAGGTCCAGGATACCAAAGAGGCTGACTACTCCATCACTGCATCAAGAGTTTATAAAGGAAACTTAACAAACGAGTTTTATCTTGAGGAGCGAGACAAGACAACACAGGTATCCTCAGCACCACATGGAAGGTACCAAAAGGTCATATAGAACAGGGCAGGAATGAGAAGGGTACTGGTGGCATGACCTGACCCAGATAAGGAGCCGTGCATACTTGCCGAGGGCAGGACAATGGTCTCTTCCAGGAACCAGCACATACAGGATATAGGGAAGGAGTGAGACAGTCTCTGAGGGGATTATGGGAGGAAATCTCTGTTCTGGCCTATATCTAGCTGGTTCTAGTGGTCAGGCAGTAGCAGTCAGGCAGAGGTCACATCAAGGAACAGTTTCCTCCACAATGGCATAACAAGTATTGACATTTCCTTAGTTTGGATAGGTGAGGTCCTCATTATGCTCTGTTCTATCTCCTCCATTCATTCTGACCAAGGTGATCATAATGTTCCCCTCTGTTTTAGTCCACTCAGGTTGTTATAATAAAAATACCATAGACTGAGTGTCTTATAAACAACAGAATTTTATTTCTCACAGGCTGGGAAAAAGGAAACTGGGGAGTCTAAGATCCAGATGCTAACACTTTTGGTTTCTGGTGAGGACTCACATCGTGGTTCATAGGTGGATATCCTTGTGCCATGACCTCACCTGGCAGAAAGAGGCAAGGGAGCACTCTGAAGTCTCTTTGTAAGTGCACTAGTCCCATTCTTGGGAGCTCCACCCTCAGGTCCTTATCACATCCGAAAGACTACCCCCTCTTAACACTATCACATTGGGGGTCAGGTTTCGGTATATGGGTCTTGGGGACACATTCAGTTCATATCATGTGATTGAACTTTAGTCAGGTTCTTTCTGACTCTATGTCCATTATTCCTTTTTTGTTAGAGCACTTACACATTAGAAAACTTGAAACTGTAAAATCTTTCTTTGCCTCTTTGAGATGCAAATCTTTTTAGGAGCTTCTTGCCAGTTTACCAACCTAGTAAAACCTTTCTCAAGGGCTGGAAGCCATCCCTCTGAAATGTAATCATCAAGAAAGATAGTGCCCCAGTCTCCCGGCTTTTGTGGTGCTATAGGAACCTAGCTTTGGTGGGGGACTTGCCCCAACTTATAAAACTACCTCCTGTCATGAAGGTACAAAAAGTTTTATCTTCCTTTAATTAAGGTCAATTAGCAAACACAGAGGATCTATGATTTCCCAACTTCAGCTCTTAAAACTCTCTAGCCTTTTATTTTAGCAGACTTGAGTTCAGACTGAATTCTGGCCTTAATCCCCTATTGTAATAGCCTAAAATAATGTCTCTAATAGCATAAAATAACTTTTTAAGGTGCAATTTTTGTTTTGGCAAGCTCATTCCATTGTATATTCATTGTAATGCCATTTCTTCCTGGTCCCAAATTCTCATCAGTCACAAAACTCTCCTGTCTAACAAAGTAATGGTGAAATCAAAGTGGCCTACACACTGAGGAAGTATGTATATTCTCACTTTATCATAAAGTACAGAATAGGAGTGGTATTCAGTTTGATCCAACAGTTTAATGATATAATCAAACAATACAGGTGTTTCTGAGACTCAGTATGCTTCCCACAATATTGGATCAGTGCTAAGGTTCTTTAATCTCTTAGTTATAGTATGGCTGCCAATAAAAAATGAAGCTAGATGCTTCCCTTTTAAAGGTAGAGGAAGGAAAAAAGAAAGAGAGGGATAGAAAGAGATTGATTGCCACATATCTGATTTGAAAGTTAGAAAGAATTATTTTCAAGATTTCCAGCAAATTTCTGATTATACCTTTTGCTTATATTTGGCCAGAATTCAATTATATTAATGATCCAAACACTGGACAGCCACATTAACACTATGTTAAGAATATGAGGTGAAATGGCTATTAGTTTTCAATAGTAGTGTCTACTCCAATATGATATCCTTGGAGTTCTTAGATTATAAAGCTTAGTAGAAATTCAATTTTTAAATTTAAGTACATTAAACTATAAAATTGTAG